>NC_085859.1:55073130-55088130 GCF_034702125.1 Engraulis encrasicolus | reverse complement strand
TCCCATGGTATCAGAATTCAGTTTAAAAGTCACAAAGTCTGGCCTGAGGTTAACACCCTGGCTAGCTCTGTCTGGCTGCCTGGCTGTCTGAGTAATGCCAGTGCCGTACGTCCTCAGCATACTGACCAGGTCTAACCCTTGGAAAGACGTGCGGTGCCAAAGCGCATTCCTTCTAACAACAAAGTTTCAGCAGAGGGAAGCGTCAGAAGAGGGAAACAGAACAGAACAAGACCATGGAATTACCGCTCACCTTACACAAGTTCTAGAATGGAGCATCAGAGCTGGCACTAAGTAGGCCTTGATTTTGGATTTATTTAGCTAATTCAATAAAGCCAATTAATTTTAACAACACAATCACCATACAGCTCTGCTGCTGCTAGCACAATGTAGCATGTCTCGCTCTGGCTGAGTAATAGGGTTTAATTAAACTGTTGCTTTTGCATTTGCGGTGGATTAAAAGGGTGTGTGTAATTGTGCTAGCATGGGGCTTGTTCGGTGTCTACTTGCGTATTAGGCAGGATGTTGAAGCTTTGTGGTTTTGTGAAATACAATTCTGTATTTATGTCTCCTCTGATGAGACAGAGAAGGGAGAGGGGGTATTAGCTAGAGATTAGAACATGCAGTTGACATAGAAACAAACCCACACATCAACTGGCGTATAAAAGCATGAGCAGGCTCATTAGACCTACTGTACACAGAGACATACACATTGAGAAATGTGTGTAAACAAACATAAAGATATATAGTGCATAGAGTAGAGACGCACACACACACAAACACACACACAGCACACTGCAGTGACAGACAGCTGGACTGTAGCTCTAAAACACACACACACGTGCGCGCGCGCGCACGCACACACACACACACACACACACACACACACACACACACACACACACACACACACACACACACACACACACACACACACACACACACACACACACACACACAAAATGACAATGACACACACATGAAAGGGAGGCCGGCACAGGTTGTAGATTTTAATTGAACAACAGTATTGTATTAGACAGATAAACAAGCCGTTAAAGCACTAAACACCCTAATCACTCTAGGGCAGGTACGCCCCATTAGCTACTTATCACTCCTTACTACCACAACCACTGGAGGACTGGGAGGGACACAAACACACTCACACTGAGCTGGCACGCACATATGAAGACACACACACACACATACACACGCAGACACACACACACACACACACACACACACACACACACACACACACTATGCACACAACGTACAGAGAGAGAGAGAGAGAGAGAGAGAGAGAGAGAGAGAGAGAGAGAGAGAGAGAGAGAGAGAGAGAGAGAGAGAGAGAGAGAGAGAGAGAGAGAGAGATATCAGATGAGATGAGTGTGACTCCCTGCCCCAGGCTGCTCATCTGATGCAAGTATTCAGTCAAGTTGCACCTCCTTATTGTCTCCCTAGCCCAGTACAACATGACATTAGTTCCACCCCCTCCTCTTCTATCAGCTCTTCCTCATTGGTCGGGTGAAGCGATTAGTGCTGAGGACAGCCAGAGTTCCGAGCAGCCAGAGCATCACAACACACAACTTTGGACACATGCTGCCTTGACGGAAACTTTAACTTTTACTTAATGCAAGAGAATGAAGTCAAGCTGCCTCTCTTTTGACAGTGTGAATGCATTCTGTACATGCACACCAGCACAAGTAAGTGTTACTTTAATGCCTGTGTGTGCGTGCGTGCGTGCGTGCGTGCTTACGTGCGAGTGACTACAGTATTAGTGTGTTTGTTTATATTGATGGCTGTTCTGAGTACCACAGGGGCCCCGTTTTGGCAGTAAGGACAAGGCAGTTTGGGGAATAACACGGAAAAAACGGAAATGTAATTACTATCGCTGATGTCACCGCCGTTGTTTTGATTGTTGTTTTTGTCATTTCCAAATCAAGCTGGGCCACCAGAACACAAAGAACTGAACGGTCTCCAGGAGCTCTCTCCTTATTGTTCCTTACTGGCACTCATTGTGTGTGGGTGGTTCGTTAGCCACAGTGCGAGAGTCATTTCACACTGATTTTCCCCAATGAATGAGGAGCCAGCCCACTGCCTGGAGAGCCTGTGAGTGCATGTGAGTGCGTGTGTGTGTGTGTGTGTGTGTGTGTGTGTGTGTGTGTGTGTGTGTGTGTGTGTGTGTGTGTGTGTGTGTGTGTGTGTGTGTGTGTGTGTGTGTGTGTGTGTGTGTGTGTGTGTGTGTGTGTGTTAGTAAATTAATGAGTATTTCCTCACTGGGTGCTAGAGGGGAGAGACAGGCTGATGATCCGCCTCTGTGTGTTCAGCTGATAAGACTCAGCACTCACTCAACTGGCTCTCAGGCTGTCAGGGTGTGTGTGATACAGTAGGAGGCATGTGTACTGTAGATATATGTGTGTGTGTGAGAGAGAGAGAGGCAGAGAGAGTTCTCTTTCAGTCGAATTGTTTCGGCATCTCTATGGGAGTCCGCTCTCAGCTGTAGGATTGGTTGAAGAACTTTGCAAACATGTTGGAGGTCCAATGAGCTGCGTCGTGGGCAGGATGTCCACTTTGTCAAAGCCGAATGGTTGCGAGCGAATAGACACTTGAGGGGGTTGCAAAATTATATATTTTTTTAAAAAGATATTACACTTATGCATATTGATTCAGATTCAGATTCAGATTACTTTATTAGTCCCATGAAGGGCAATTCAGTTTGCGATCCCAGTCTCCATCAGTCAATGAATAGATAGTATAAATAAAAAGAGTAGAAAATGAAATACAAAACCTAAAGGAAACAAAAAACAATAAATAATAAATAGGACACAAAAACATACACATTTTAACACATACATTCAAACACCCTGTCCTGTCAGTGATGAGCAGCCCTCAGTAAATTAAATGGTCAGTAATGAACTCTACCCCTACAACCTTGTTTAATAATCTAATGGTTGTAGGGATGAATGATCCAGAGTAACGCTTTGTTTTTGTCCTGACAGAATAATAGCGCCTCCCAGAGGGCATTAATGAAAATTCACCACTTAAAACATGGTCAGGTTGACTAGTGATACTTTTAGCCTTTTGGACTGCTTGTTTGTTAAACAGAGCACTCAGACTATTTAGCTGTGTTCCAATAATCTTTGATGACGTGTTAACAATACTGCTGAGACTGTTCTTGTCTTTGACTGAAAGGCTATTGAACCAGCATAAAAAAGAGAAAGTTAAGAGACTCTCAATAAAAGACTGATAAAAGTTACGTAAAATGGTTTTAGAGACACTGAAGGAGTTAAGCTTCCTCAGCAAATGAATTCTCTGTTGTCCCTTTTTGACAATTGTCTCAGTGTTTATATGGAACTTGAGCTCACTGTCAAATATTGTACCTAAGTACTTATAGGAGTCAACGATTTCCACGTCTCCCCCATGTATGACACTTGCTATTGGTTCTGCCTTTGCCTTCCTAAAATCAATTATGAGCTCTTTTGTCTTGGCTACATTTAAATCTAAAAAATTATCGTCGCACCACTTCACAAATGAGGTCAATGCTAGCCCATGACTGGAGTGTGGGCCTTGAAATAGAGATAGCAGTGCAGTGTCATCTGAAAACTTGACTAAGTGACTTCCTTGTTGGGAAGTCCTGCAGCTGTCGGTGTACAAAATAAAAAGTAAAGGAGAGAGAACACAGCCTTGCGGCGAGCCCGTATTTGAGGAAATGGGTTGTGATAGTTGACCATTTACAAATACTCGCTGTATTCTATCTGTTAAAAAATTTAAAAGTAGCAGCAATAGTTGATTAGATAGCTGGAAATCATTTGCTAATCTCTCAATCAGGATATGTGGCTGCATTTTGTTAAAAGCAGAAGAAAAATCTGCGAATAAAAGCCTAACATGGGACCCAGGCTTCTCCAAGTGTTTATATGCTGTATCTAAAATAAAGAGTTTCGCATCGTCCACACTTCTACCAGTTTGATAAGCAAACTGTAATGGATCCAGTTTACCAGTGACCAAGGACATCACTTCAGCTTTAAGAATTTTTTCAAAGATTTTCATCACCAAGGATGTAAGAGCTACTGGTCTAAAATCTTTCAACTCCTTGGGTTTACTTAATTTAGCTAGTGGGATTATGGTGGAGCTCTTCCATATATGGGGAATATGGCCCTCTTTTGCACACATATTGAAGAGGCAGGTGAAAACTCCACTTAGTTGGTCTGCACAGAAGCGTAATGTGCGCCCACTAACAGCATCGGGACCAGCAGCCTTCCTAATATTGACCTTCTTAAACAAGCATGTCACTTGTTCCTGAGGAATCATTATGTCATTGTTAGGAACCAAAGTGTTTTTCAGCATAGAAATGTTGTCAGAGAAGTCAGATGATTCAAAACGTGAGTAAAATAAATTAAATGCATCAGGAAGGTCACATGACTCAACCCCTTGAACAGAAATAGGCACTCTCCTTTCAGCTTGTTGATTTAAAGATGCCATTGATTTAATTCCCCGCCAGGCAGCTCTAAGATCCCCCCCACTGTATTGCTCTTCTACTTTCCTTTTGTATTTAATTTTAGCTTTCCTGATCTCATTTTTTACTTCTTTGGACACTGCTTTGATCTCCCAAATGTCCCCAGTATAGAACGTCCTCTTTTTCTTGTTGATGACAGATTTCAGTTCTTTCGTCACCCATGGCTTATTGTTCGGATAGCTGACCGTTGTCTTAGTGGGGATAACCATATCCTCACAGAATGTGACATAAGATGATACAATGTCTGTAAGTTCATCAATGTTATCACACCCCTCCTGAAAGCACTCCCAATCCGTGCATTCAAAACACGCTTGAAGTGAGGAAATACTATCCTCTGACCAGACTTTCACAGTTCTCTCTTCATGCTCCACGCGTCTGAAAGAGGGTTTGTACACTGGTACAAGGTAAACGCTGTTGTGGTAGGAAGCTCCCAAGGAAGGCATAGGTACGGAACTGTAAGCCCCACCTACTGACCCATAACACAGATCAATAGACGTCATTTTCTGTGTTGTAGCGCAAGTCACATATTGCTCATAAGTCCTCATAGTCCTACTCAAGTCACAATGGTTAAAATCCCCTAAAATGAATTTGGGTGCGTCAGGGCAGATTTCATCCAGTTTGTGCGTTGTGTCTGCAATCAGCTGAGCAGCCGCTGCTGCATTTGCGCGTGGGTGAATATACACCAGTGTATAAAAAAGTTGTTGAAACTCACGCGGAAGGTAGAAGGGGCGGAGTGAGATGGAAAGCAGTTCTATGTCGGCGGTACAGATTTTTTCCCTGACCGTGATGATGTTGCAATACCGCTCATTAATATAAAAACACACCCCTCCTCCTCTGCTTTTCCCAGTCGTCTCCGATGATCTGTCAAGGCGAATTGGGCTTCCAAACCCACTTATTGACAGATCCTCGTCTCGATCTTGGCCAGTGAGCCATGATTCCGTGAAAGCGAGTAAACACGAATCCCTGATCTCCCCTCTGGTTTTAGTCCATAATTCCAGTTCGTCGGTCTTGTTGCGGATGGATTGCACATTTGACAGCAGTATAGTGGGGAGCGGTGGTAACTTGCGGCGATTGTCCAACCGAAAAGTTTTGAGTCTCCGGCGTAGTCCGCCTCTCTTCCCCCTCTTCCGAAGCCTCGGAGCCGGCGGTTTATACTGCAGCGCCCCCGGGATGGTATCAGGAATAATCCCGGAGGTTGAAGTCCGCAAGGAGAGGAGAAACTCTCTGCTGTATCTCCCGGTAATCCCGCGTCCACCTGCTTCCAAACAGGCAGGGGAACCCAGTAGCAGCGATGCCGAGAGGAAGAGCACAAAAAGCTCCAAGATAGTTCCCATAATTTGCATGCTGAAAATCACTGACAGTACACACTCATACGCGAAATTAACTTTAAAAAGAGTCCGTTTAAGCAGTTCCAAACATTGAAAGACAGAGACACAGGCTGCTGGGTCGCACGCGAGGGAGCGCCCCGGAAGCGCCCCGGAAGCAACATTGCTAACTGCTACATTACTCCTAGAACAAGATAACAATGTGAAAATACTATGATTTCATCTATGATTAACATATAAAAGACAGAGGGACATTCCAAAATCTCAGTTTTTTCCACAAAAAAGCAATTTGAAATTAGAAAATAACACTAAATTGCCTTATTTTTAATATTGGGTTGGTGAGAAAAATATATGTCAATATTGTGCTTTAAAATTATGCATGTAATTGTTATTGTAATGATTTTATGGCCATTTATCTTTATCTTATTTTGGGACATGTGGATTTGGGACTATGTACCGATTCAGCGGAATCACCCACCCACACATACACTCTCACTGGCAATCTTGCAAACCATTTATGACATCGACTGCCATTTGTGTTGTCGTGACAACAGGTGATCCAGCGGCGTGAGGATGGCTCGGTCAACTTCTTCCGAGGCTGGCTGGCGTACCGCGAGGGCTTTGGCAAGATCACTGGAGAACACTGGCTGGGTAAGTGTCTGATTGTGCATCTGTGCCCGTGTGTGTTCGAAGTATTTCCTTTGACTATATTGGTAACGCTTCATAATAATGTCTGTTTATAAAAACGTTTAAATAATGAACTAATTATGAACAAAACATTAACAAATGTTTTTTTTATGATTAACAAAATTTTATTCATGATTTATAACATATCTAGAAATAATATGTGTAAGATTTTACAAATCTTTTAACATACTATTTTTTATTCATGTACAAACAATTTGTAAATGTTTTATGAATATCAAATACATAAAATATCAACATAACATAACATTTCCCAGTCATTTGCAAACATTTGTAAATGTTTTGTTCATCATTTGTTCATTATTTACAAAGTGTTATTAATGCTTAATAAGCAGATATTATTTTAACCCTATCGCGCCGGATGCATCATATATGTCTCATCAAATTCAAAACCCTCTCCACGCTGACACACAAAAAAAATCCATCTCAAAAACATCCTGCGTGTCATTTCCAAACGTCCTGCAGTACACGGAAACCGCCACAAGAGAGCAGCGGTCAACAACAAGTTGATCACAGCTCGGCGAAAAATGCAAAAATGGAGTAGAAGCGGTTTCCCTGACCGACGCTGAGATATCGTCAAATTGCAAAAGGTTTGTGTACAAATTTCCAAAATATAACTCTACATCCTTTAATTTGAACACTTGCTTTGTGCAATTAATCAAGGAAGAGTTTATATGTTTACACCGTGTTGCAGAGAGATCGTGCTAAAACTGATGAAACATATAAGCACCATCCGGCGGTGGCAGGAAGTCAGCCATCAATGCATTTGCTCCATAGGGAAACTTACAAAGCATACCACGACGATCGTTTAACAAAACACACAAGTTGTTTTACTTCAAGACAAAGATATTGCCTTAAGAAACGGGTTTTACTTGCAATTTTGAAAATGTAATGCAAAATGTTGAAATTATGATCTCGTAAAAAATGCATTGAAGTGAATGGAGAAATGGTCCAATTGTAGTAATGGACCCATATATTCAAATTACACATCAAAAATGAATAATGATCTAAGGTACTAGAAAAAGTTGTATTTAAACAGCTTAATCAACATCTGGCTGGGAATGATATCTTGGAAAAATTCCAATCAGGCTTTAGAGCCAACCATAGCACCGAAACAGCACTAACCAAAATAATAAGTGATCTTAGGCTCAGCACTGCCGCAAACAAAGTTTCAGCACTTATCCTCCTCGACCTCAGTGCCGCCTTTGACACGATAGACCACAACATACTAATTGACCGCCTTGAATCTTGGGTAGGCTTGTCCGGTCACGTCTTAGAGTGGTTCAAAACATATATTACAGGAAGACAGTTTTTTGTCACCATCGGAGAATACGTCTCCAACAAGTATGATGTGCCTTTTGGAGTTGCTCAGGGTAGTTGCTTGGGCCCTCTCCTCTTCTCTCTCTATATGTTGCCCCTGGGCTCCATCATCAGAGAGCACAATGTTGATTTTCATAGCTATGCCGATGACAAGGCAAGGCAAGGCAAGTTTATTTATATAGCGCATTTCATACACAGGTGCAACTCAATGTGCTTCACAAAGTTCACAAATGTAAATGAAAGGAAACAGGGAAGAAAGAAGGAAATGAATTAGAGTCAAAAAGCATTTAAAAACATTAAGATAAAACATAAGGTAAAAATAATAATAAAATAAAATAAAATAAAACAAATTAAATAAAAAATAAAAATAATAAGAATAAGTAATTTAAGCTAGGGGAAAGCATCTGAGAACAGCTTTGTCTTGAGTCTAGATTTAAAGCTATCAATAGTGGGTGCATTTTTTATGTCATCTGGAAGCTGGTTCCAAAGCTTTGAAGCATAGAAGCTAAAGGCTGCCTCTCCACACTTTGTTTTGACTTTTGGAATCACCAGCAAATTCTTCTCCGTTGACCTTAGTGACCTAGTTGGTGCATACAGCTGAAACATATCCAGTAGATATGTGGGTCCCATTCCATTTAGTGATTTAAACACAAGTAGCATAGCCTTAAAATCAATTCTGTAGCTTACTGGGAGCCAATGCAGCGATCTTAAAATTGGAGTAATGTGGTCGAACTTCCTTGTCTTTGTAAGAACCCTTGCAGCTGCGTTTTGTACAAGTTGAAGCTGTTTAATGGTTTTATTGGGGAGGCCAGTAAAAAGACTGTTACAGTAATCAACTTTACTAGAAATAAAGGCATGTATTAGCTTCTCCAGATCATGTTTAGACATCAGGCCCCTAAATTTAGAGACGTTTTTTATGTGATAAAATGCAGACTTAGTAATAGCTTTCATGTGACTGTTGAAGTTTAGGTCACTGTCAATGAGGACCCCAAGATTTTTTACTGTTTCCCTTGCTTTCAGTCCCTTCGTTTCAAGGATAGTAGCAATCTTTTGTCTCTCCTCTCTTTCCCCAAATATAATTACTTCAGTTTTATCTGTGTTCAGCTGGAGGAAATTGTGAGACATCCATTTGTTAATTTGGTCCATGCAATGATAGAGTGATTCAAGGGGGGTATAGTCATTTGGGGACATAGATAAGTAGAGCTGGGTATCATCCGCATAGCTATGGTAATTTATGGAGTTATTCTCGATAATGTGTCCCAGTGGCAACATATACAGATTGAACAGTAGTGGTCCCAGAATGGAGCCCTGGGGGACCCCACAATCCAGAGACATTGGTGATGAAGTATGTCTTCCAATGGCGACAAAAAAACTTCTTTGTTGTAAGTACGATTTTAACCAGTCGATCACTATGCCCGTAAAGCCAACCCAGTGTTCCAGTCTATGTAGTAATATAGAATGATTAACTGTATCGAAAGCAGCACTCAAATCAAGAAGTACCAAGACGGATGATTTGCCAGCATCAGAATTCAATCTTATGTCATTCATAACTTTAATAAGAGCTGTTTCAGTGCTGTGGTAGGCACGGAAACCTGATTGAAACTTATCAAAATAGCTATTAGACATTAGAAAAGCAGTTAATTGGTTAAAAACAATTTTCTCTATTATTTTACCCATGAATGGTAAATTGGATATGGGCCTATAGTTGTTTAGTACCAGTGCATCCAGGTTGTTCTTTTTCAGTAAGGGTTTCACAACTGCTTCTTTCAGACAGCCTGGGAATATGCCTGTTTGTAGTGAGGTGTTGATGATCTGAAGTACATCTGATGATATTAGATTTAAGATGGATTTGAAGAAGGCTGTTGGTAAAATATCTAAGTCAGATGTAGAGGAGCTAAGACTTTGTACCGTTCTATTAAGAATGTCCACATCAACTAAATGAAAATTTCTCATGAGGTTAGGATTTAACTTCACCATAGCAAGCTGGTCTGAATCTTGGGTCGGTTGCACATGTGTGAGTATGTTTGCACGTATTTTTTCAATCTTTCCTTTGAAAAAGGATGCGAACTCATTGCATTTGCTGACTGAGAGGAACTCAGAGGGCATTAGATTTGGGGGCCTTGCTAGCTTTTCCACAGTGCCAAACAGGACACGTGCATTATTAATATTTCTGTTAATTATGTCAGAGAAAAAAGATTGTCTAGCTTTAGAAATTTCTTGGTTGTATTTCGAGAGTGTGTGTTTATAGATTTGGTAGTGGACTTCAAGTTTGGATTTACGCCACTGTCTTTCAGCCCTCCTGCATTCTTGCTTTAGCAATATAACTGTGGGATTCTTTCTCCAAGGTGCTTTTTCACGTCCCACTGTTTTGATTTTTTCGGGGGCAATAACATCCATAATACGGGTCATCCTTGAATTAAAGTTAACCATGAGATCATCTGCACTCTCTGAGGTTTGACTTTGGATCTCTGAAAGTGCTTGCTGAAAGAGTGAGGCTGTCTCACAGTTGATTATACGTTTTTTGACTGTAACAGATTCCCTTTGAACATGAGGGTACATAGAAACATCAGAAAAAATGCAGTAATGGTCAGAAAAGCCATAGTCTTTGACACTAGCACAAGCATTAAGGCCTTTTGTTATTATTAGGTCTAAAGTGTGACCTTGGTTGTGTGTTGGTCCTGTTACATGCTGTGTGAGGCTAAAAATGTCAATAAGACTTAAAAATTCCTTAGCATAGACATTCTCTAAGTCGTCCACGTAAAAATTAAAATCGCCTGCTATAAACAAGCTATCATAGTTCACACAAACATTCGACAACAGCTCACCAAATTCCTCTAAGAAGAGTGGTGCAGAAAGTCTTGGAGGTCTGTAAATAGTCAATAACAGTATGTCAGAAGAACATTTTAGAACTGCAGCTAAGTATTCAAAAGATGAAAATTCACCTAGTGATGTCTTTTGACATTGAAACAGTGCCTTGAAAATAATTGCTATCCCCCCTCCCTGTTTATTCTGCCTTTCTGTACTAATGAAATTAAAGTGTGACGGAGTTGCTTCTATAAGTGTGATAGAGCTAGTGGATTTTTCCAGCCATGTTTCAGTTAAAAATAAAAAATCAAGGTTGTGGGTACAGATAAACTCATTGACAACAAAAGGCTTGTTCCTTAGAGATCTACTATTCTGTAAAGCTAATTTAGCATTGAGCATTGGAGGCATTTCCACTGTGGTAGTGAGTTTTTTTGGGACAAGTCTGAGATTTCCCATGCTTGCCGTCTTGGGGGAATGTATGCGTGTCCTCAAGAGACCTCGTTTTGTTGTTCGAACTGGAATAAGATTGTCCACGGGTCCCCTTATCTGCTTATTTTCAAAACAACTGTTACTATGTGGGTAGGGACCCAGTTGATATCAGACTGTGCTTTCAACCATGTCATCCTCACTGATACTACTGTACTCCAGAGCACAGACAGGTGGTTGTGGGGCCTTGCCTTTTTTGGGTGCAGTCATGGATGGAAGTATCCTTTTAGATTTTGGGGTAGAATGAGGTTGACCTTGAGAAATATCCGCATAGGAGGCTTGGTAGGAATGTCTGGGGGTAGAAAAGGTAGATCTGGCATAGGGGAGTAGTCTCGCCATAGTTTCTGGAAATCTCAGTCTGGGAGATGAAGATGGTGTTTCGTCGTTCCGGGAAGGTTGTGATTCCATTGGTGATTGCATTTTGTCGCCGTTGCCAGGGCTTGCTGGTGGCTGCGTTTCGCCACATCTGGGGGGTGAGTTTGGTTTTGAGGAAACCACATTTCCTATTTCCTGTGTGGACAGTCGCTTTTTGGCAGACCTGGGAGGTGGAATTGGTGATGCCAATGGCATTTTGCCAGTCCGACAAGGAGGTGAACACTTGATCTCCGGCGAGCGGCTTGCTGCCAGTTTCTGTGACAGATCTTCCAGCTGTTCCGAAAGCTGGTTCAGTTTGTGGCGAGTTCTGTGTGTTCCGTTGTTTTCCACTTGAGCAGAGAGGGACTTGGCTACGTCATCTGTGTGTGTGCTTTCGCCAGTCTGTGGCTCAGTTTGCACACTTACAGGCACAGAGGGCTTGTTGAAAGAGCACTGTGTCTGAGTGGATACAGATACAGGCCGCTTATCAGCGCCCAAGGTCTCAATGCTGCAAACCAACTGGTCTGTCAGCACTTTGGCGCCGGTCCAACTCAGTTCTGCACTGTTTTTTTTTAAAAGTACAGTGCGTTTCCAGAAACGGTCGAAATTGTCAACAAAGCTGATACCGTTGGATCTGCATGTCCTTGACAGCCATGTGTTTAGGCAATTTAATCTCGAAAACGCAAAGTCGCGATAGCATGGTGCTGGTATTGGCCCGCTGATGAAGAATGGAATTTTCAGATCTTTTAGAGTTGAAAATAAGTCATTAAAATCCTTTTTGACAGTTATTTGCTCTTTGAACAGATCCGCTGCCCCACAGTGAACAACAAGGCGATCAATAGATCTGTGGTCAGACACCAATTGTGGGATACTGTCCTTGGTCTCACGTACGGATGCATGGGGCAGACAGGACACTTTAAAAGTTCCATTTCCGATATTTTTCACACTCAGATCACCAACAACAAGTGTTGTAGGAGAGGCAGGCAGCTGCCGTCTAACTTTGTTCTTGTTATTCCAATGCGGTGTACGTTCAGCTTTTATTCTGGGAGCAACTGGTTCCACTTGTTCAAGGCACTCAAATCGATTTTGAAGTTTTATGGGCTGCCCTGAAAAAGTTGGTCTGGCAGCAGCAGACCGCACTGGTGTTGAAGTTAGTATTTTATCTCTGTTTTTGGGTCGAGCCCCTTTGCTTTCCCAATAGTGAGTAGGCCTACTCACATTTTGCTTTGCGAAGCTTTTGCCAGGTGTTTCGTCCAGCGTCACAAATGTCACATCAGCCGGTCGTTGGTCCGCTTTTGCATTTGCGGCACCTGTTTCTGGACACTCAACTATATATCTCTGTCGAGCCTAGCCAAACCACTGCCATTCATGCCTTGACTAAATGCATGTCTGCCATTACAGATTGGATGAACAGTAACTTCCTAAAATTAAATGAAGATAAAACTGAAGTGTTGCTCATTGGGCCTAAGAAAAAACGTGCAAAACTCCACTCAAGCCTAGGTGACCTAAGCATACACATTAAAGATAAGGTTACTAGCCTAGGTGTGGTCATAGACTCGGATTTGAGCTTTGAGCCTCACATCAACAAGATAACAAAATCTGCTTTTTTCCATCTTAGAAATGTCAACAAAGTGCGCGGCTTGGCCCCCCGACAAGACGCTGAGAAACTTATTCATGCCTTTGTCACCAGTAGGATTGACTACTGCAATGCTCTCTTCTCTGGTCTCCCAAAAAAAATAATTGACAAATTGCAACTCATTCAAAACTCTGCGGCAAGAATCCTAACAAGAACCAGAATGAGAGAGCACATCTCTCCTGTCTTGGCAGACCTGCACTGGTTACCTGTCTCATACAGAATCGACTTTAAGATTCTGCTCACAGTATTTAAAGCATTAAATGGACTTGCCCCTAGCTATATCTCAGACATGCTCTCTTTTTATGCCCCTGCTCGAGCTCTCAGGTCCACTGATGCCAAGCTGCTAAGGACCCCCACCCCCCCGCAGAAGAAGATCGGCGACGCCGCGTTTGCCTGCTATGCGCCCAAGAGATGGAACGCCCTCCCCATCGAGATCCGATCAGCCACCTCCGTCGACTCCTTTAAGAAGCAGCTGAAGACCCACCTCTTCATCCTTGCCAACTCCTAGCTGCCAAGACGTCATAGTGTCCCAGCCGCCGCAGCGCCCTTACTACTCGCAATCCAGCCCTGGCAGGGGGCTCCCCTAGGTGGCCGCTGGTCTCTGCCTGAGGTTTCTTCCTGACTACAGGGGGTCTTTTTTCTCAGACCTCACCGAGCTTTTTTTCCCCCTCACAAACTATGAATCAAGCGATAGGGAGTTTTTCCTCACCCCTGATGCCACCAGGGGCCGCACCTGAGCGCCCAATCTCTGTGTGACTATCTATGACTTATGATAGGCCCAGCCTCTATGGACCTTACACATCTAAGAATCCTGGTCCTAACCTACGTTGACCTTATGACTCTACATTCTCTGTCTATCTCTTCTTCCTCTGCCTTCTTGCTTTTTCTGCCTCTCCTCTATACCTCTCCTTTTAAATCTATCTCTAACAATGTTTTTCCCATTTGTTAAGCACTTTGAGTTACATGCCTTGTATGACACAGTGCTATACAAATACTATTATTATTATTATTACACTCATAAATAGGTTGTTAAGCATTCGATCAGCTATGTTTTTACATAGATTTTAAAAAATTACCCAACCAGGCTGTGGGAAATGTAAAATATGGTCCTGCTAAAACAAGGATAGGGGTCGTGAAATTGGAATTTTCATTCATTAAAAGCCTGATGCATCATATATGATGCATTAAATATCTCAGTGACCTTAACAACATTTTGCATTTTTTTTTTTTACATTTCTTATAAGGGACCAATATTGAAGCAAATTCAAAAAAGTTAGAATTTTCTCTCATTGCTTTCATGGTTCAGGTTTCACAGGGTTAAGGTGTTACCAACATATTGGGCAGGAGAGCTCTCTTGGGCTTATAATCTTATTTCCACACCCTCGCACCGACTGTTGAAAGATTTATGAAGAAAAGGATTATGTAGAATAGAGCAAAATGGAACAGTGCAACACAGTTAAAAAAAAAAAACTAGGGATGCACCGATGTGAAAATTTTGGCCGATACCGATATCCGATATTGACCAATATTAGGGAGGTGACGAGATGCTCTGCTCACGAGATGAGATGAGACGAGACACGAGATTGGGTTCACGAGATCGAGATGAGACGAGATTTTTAAAAAATTAAATGACAAATCATATGACTGGACAACAGACTTATTTAACCTAGTTGTACATGCTTTTTAAAATGTTTTATTATGACTCACGCATGATGTAAGCATGAACTTTCAATACACTTTTTCTTTTACAAATTTAAATGAAAAAATAGGGCTGTAAATAGATTTTAAAATAATCAAATTAATTAGAGACTTTGTAATAAAGTAATCTAATTTGTATCATCCCCATATGTGATACTTGG
>NC_085859.1:55043130-55065630 GCF_034702125.1 Engraulis encrasicolus | reverse complement strand
GTGTGTGTGTGTGTGTGTGTGTGTGTGTGTGTGTGTGTGTGTGTGTGTGTGTGTGTGTGTGTGTGTGTGTGCGTGTGTGTGTGTGTGTGTGTGTGTGTTTTCACTGTATCTGTCTGCATGTATCCCTTCTTCTTCTCTTCATTCTCTTCCTCTGGCACTCTCTCTTTTTCCAGCGTTTCTTCTGTTGTCTTTATTCTGGGAATTGGTTGACTGTTTATTTTCACAGTAACTATCTTTTTTTATTGGTGTAGTGTAGTGTGCTAATATGCAATGCTCTAATAACACTATTGAATCTCAAATTGCTTTCCCTCTCACACTCTCTCTCTCTCTCTCTCTCTCTCTCTCTCTCTCTCTCTCTCTCTCTCTCTCTCTCTCTCTCTCTCTCTCTCTCTCTCTCTCTGCCCATTTCCATCCCCTTTCACCATCAATTTCCTTTCTCTTCTTTACTTCCATCCCTTTCCTCATCTCCATTCCCTCCATCGTTTGGTTTGGTCTTTTCCCTTCCACCCTTTTGTCTGATCTGGTCTGGTCTGGTCTTGTCTCCTACCGTCTCATCTTATCTCGTCTCCTCCACCACTCCTCTCCGGATGATATCTGTGAGACAGTGGGCAGATGTGATATTTGCAACAACGAGACTCTTTCTCTTTTTGTCGGGCCCAACAATCGAGCGAGTGCCCTACCTTGTTGGTGTGCTCCGATAGTAGTGGCTTCCCGAAGGTAGATTGGTGCAGTACACCAATATTACATTACATTACATTACATTGCATTTGGCAGACACTTTATAACCAAAGCGACTTGCAGTCGATGAAATAATCATAGCCAACATCACTAGCAGATACAAAGTGCAAGGGAAGTATACAGAACAAGTGCAGATGCAAAGACGGATTAATTAGGATTTTTTTTTTGGTAAAGTAGAGTTACGAGGCATAGTGTTATGAGGAGGCCAGGGGGGCGTTAGGGCAAAAAAAGGTTGAGAACCACTGGCATAGAGGGATGCATCTTTGTCCGCCTGTCGGACTTCTTTAACACCTGTAGCAGTAGAGTAGGTCAGTTAGACAAGTCATTATAAGAGAGGTGGTTCATTTTAGAAGAGCAGTATAAGGCGATCCTCATTAATCCAGGTCATAGTCCTCAAAGAAGCTAAGTTGTAAGAAGCTGTCATCTTTCATCTTTCATCTGTAGCCCCTTAACGCACACCACTCCACCCCTGTAGTAGTCACTGAAAAGAAAATGTTCCTATAGTACTACACCACTATGGCAGTGCACAGAGCCTTAAGACATTACTTGGTCATCGCCATTCTGGTAACAGAACATTTATAAAAAGGGCCGAGCCTTACTGGGTTAAAAGCTGTTTAAGTTCTGACCTAATGATGAGGAAGCAGGAGCCAAAACATTGTGTTTGAAAGTTGTTTTGAGAGTAGATCATGTTACATTTTGTTTGAAGGTACTGCAGTTAGTGATGGTAGACACTGCTAATCTGTTTTAATGATTTGGGCCATACCAATTTGCAGTTACTTGGTTAACTTTGAGCTCCAATGATGAGGGGCAATGATGAGTGCAACACCACTGTGTGTGCATTGGTTGCACAGTGGTCGCCCTGGTATTCATTCATTTCACTCAGGCCTGTGATGATGTGAAGAAGAAAAGATTGCAAGTTGAGTGATAAAAAAAATGGATTTCATCAGTCTCCATGGCACGGCCAGCTCTTGATGGAGCCAGGGTCAGGTTGTTCTTTCCATATGCCAGGCATATCTTTCTGCATTCCTCTGCTCCTTGCTCATAATGCTCTGTTCTGTCTTCACTGTTCATTTTATTCATTCCATGCTTCAAGCTTGTAAAATGTATATCTGTTCTTATCTATACTGCCCTACAATTTCAGAACGCAGCAACTCAGCTTACTGGTAAACTGAGAAAAGTGGTGATGACGTTTCCATAATACTTTTATCCAACATGCTCATGACTTTTCACCTGAAAAATGAAGTTATGTTGTGGTGTTACTGTCGACTCCCAAACCACTGCTTTAATGTTAAGTTCAGTAACTACACATGACTTGCTGCGTTTTTGGGTTGTAAGGCGTGACCTCTTAAAACAATAAAGCGCAGTAGTATCTGTTTTTGTAGTTTTTCTCTGAAACGGGACAAAGTTGGACCACATTTTTGACACAGGAGGTATTTTAAAGTCCATTTCCACTCTGAACTCAATTGCCGCTCTAAACTGATGACATATCATTCCTTTTCACTTCACAACAGCAAATGTGACTAATTAGCCCAATTTATCCACTTGGCATGTTGTACTTTGCAGATGCCACCAACCTCATTTCATGCCAACAGAGCTGCTGTTGTCAACTGCAGCTCTATTGGCATGATATGAGGTTGGTGACATCAGCAAAGTACAGCAATGTTTCAGACATACTGTTTGGGTCAATTATCCACAAAACGCTTCATTATTTGAGGTTTATTTCTGTTAAACTGTGTTCCACTAAATTCAGTGAAAAGCTTGCAAACAATCTTTGATTGCAGCACAAGCCAAAAAGTGGAGGCTAAGGTGTCGGTTGGGGCCCAGGGAGATAGGGGGCTCAGAATCTACTGTATGAGTGTAGTTAGAGGGCAGTAGTTTCAACTCAGAACGCAGGGAAATACTTTTTTTGTCATGTGTTTGAAGCAGCACATGATGATCCAGCAAATTGTCCTGATTCCAACAAGTCCTTTGTATGGATGTATAACAAGTCAAGCCCGAGTGACCATTACATTGGCCCATGTACTTTCTGCTACTGTGGTGGGTTGTGGGTCTGGATAGACTGGTCGGAGGTCGCAGCATAGAGAGCTACAGCTGCCCATCTCACCACCATTAGACACAGGTCAGCTGCTCTGGACCATATCTAACTGGAGCCATCCTCTTTCTATGACTCATTACCGCTGGCAACTCTGGGGGATTGTGGCAAAGCCTGGCTTTTTTACTATGACAAAATGACAAATTTCCATTCCTCTTCTGCAAAATATGTGAAATTGCCTTTTTCGCATTCTGACTTAACTTCATTTTGCAACGTTTAAACACTGAATCTGATCATCCCATTTTATGGAACAGGCATAATCCAAGAAGGTATTTCCATTACCACACACATGCAACTTCTCTCATTTCACTCTGACCACCTTTAACAACTCGGACGGCTGTTAATTAACCTTTCACTGCCCTTATGCAACATTTTAAAGATGCCATATTGTTATCAATTCTTACTTCATATCAGGAGCAGCAATGTGCCACGATACTCTGTGAGGTTTTGTTTTTCTGTTTATGTACACTTGTTTTTTTTGTCCTGTAACATTTCAAATCATAATGCCACCGCTGGATGTATGCAAATAAGGCTGATGGAGCAAATGACATTTAGAGAATCAGAAGGCTAATTTGTGTGTTGTTTCCAAATTCCCTCAGGCTTGTAATGTCAGTTATTAATAGAAGGGCTTTTTGAAACAAAGCTCAAAACCATAGGAAGTAAAAACAAATGGTTTGTTGTTGATGTGGGAGGGCTCTTTATTGTGTCATTTAAAATACTATATATTTATGTTTTTTTGTTTATCTGACTTGTTGACTTGTGATTAAACAGCGTTCTGCTCCAACTGTGTTCAATTCTGATGGAAGTAGCCCAAAACATCTATGGACTTGCACATCCATGGGCTTGTTCTGCCCCATTTCCCTGGGTCCCTCTGCATAGTATTACTCCAATCAGACTAAATTGGTTTACATGCAGTTGCAATATATATTTAATGTGTTTTGTCTGTTTGGCTTGACCTGTTAATTGTGATTAAGTAGCTTTCTACTGTAACTATTCTCAATTCTGACTTAATTGTCCCGAACATATGGACTTGTTTTTGCTCCGTTTCCCTGGGTCCCTCTGCATAGCAATTATTCAATCAGAGCAAATTAATTTACATGCAGTAGCAATGGGCCGTTATTGGATCAGGAAAAGGTCCATGTATAAACACACCAAGAAAATGTAGATTAGGGCCAGACACAGAAAAGTTGTCTTGGACTCACAGCAAAAAGTCAGCTCAGCATTAATGCTTTGGCGAGCTTGCTTTTGATGGATGCCACTGTCTAATGGCCTTAAAGGTTACTACCCTGTTTTAGTCCATATAGTCAATTGATGCAGCATATGCAGCCTTCTTGTGCAGTGTGGTGTGCAGGGTGTGGTGTGCAGGGCTGGCCTGACAGTATGGCATACTGGGCATTTTCCCGGTGGGCCGACGCCCCTTGAGCCCCTTTTTTTTTCAAAAGTGTCCGGCGACCCACGATGTCATGTGGACGGCCCTCGCCCCGGTCGGTTCTAAAGGCAGAGGCTAAACGTCCGCAGGTGTCAATGTCAGACGAAGATGAAAGTAACAGTGGAACCACTAAGACATCTAAAGTGAGCCGATATTGTTAAGACAAGGCACAAGACTTGTTCATGTTTCTGAAGGAGACTTATTAGGTATTTTGAAGACGGTACATATTAGTCATCACAGTAAAAGATTGGTTGACTATTGTACGTACTGTATACTGAAATTGTTAAAAAAAAAAGGATATGTGAGGACATTATATTACAACATACAGTAGGAGGATGTGTGAGGATATTTATTAAAGGATACCGTATTCATCATTATCACCCGGTGAGCAGACGGAACGTCTTCTGATTGGCTGAGCAGGTGTCCTTTATTCCCCGGTAGCAGGACACCTATGATGTCATGTGGGCGTGCGGGAGTCTAAGTGGCTTCTTTTCTAACTTTCTGTCGACGCGCCGTTACTAATTATATCGCATCTGGTTGTCTAGTCAAGACCGCATCGTTAGTTCTATCGTATCTGGTTGTCTAGTCAAGACCCAGTTACTAACTCTATCGCATCTGGTTGTCAAGTCAAAAACCCAGTCGTCAATTCTATCGCATTTGGTTGTCAAGTCACCCCAACGTTCTGCGCGTGTCCTTACATGCCTCCGATAGAGGCGCGTCTCACTAGATTAGGAAGTGGTGCCCATAGCAACGTACCAAGCGCAGTGGTTAATCTAATCACTCACGAAGCCTTAGATCAACATATTAATAAATTAATACTTAAATGCTGGTAACCGGGTGATAAACGGAACAGTGGCCTGCGCCGTCAGGCTGTTAGAACGCTCCGCCTCGTCCATTATTTCCCTTGATATCGGGACACCTCGTCGGCCGCTATTCCATACATGATCATCACTGAGCATTCAAAACAAGCCTCTGAGACTCCTTTCCACTTTGAACTGGGTCATTCTTGTAGTGTTGCCACAGGTCCCACAGGTCCCAATTTGCCACAGGTCCCAATGGGTTGTTGCCCCCCCACCCATGCATTTTAAGCCCCCATATTGTATGCCCTCACATTGGGCCCAAGGGCACGTCATGCCTTAATCCATCCCTGGTGGTGTAATGTCCTTGTCCTTGTTACAGGTCACCAAACTACATTAAAAAGCACAAAGACTGGCCCTGCTCGTGGCCTAACAGTAGGGCACTGGGTTACTTCGCCGGCGACCCTGATTCAATTCCGTCCCGGGTCATTTGCTGATCCTTCCCTGAAAAACACAAAATCCACCCCACTGTAATGACTTACAAATGACTTTCTGAGACTAACAATTTCCTGAGGAAAAGTTCTGTGGTAATTTGCTGTGAGATATTGTGTGTCCTTCCGCCCTTCCCTTGGGGGATTCTAGCATAGGCCTACTTAATAAAGCTTTAGTTTTAATTAAAGAAACTTTCAGCAGACACCATTGAGTAGCCGTTGAAGCAGCAGCATCTGCCACACTCTGCACATCCAAATTGGTTAAATTCAACTGAATACCACATTCGGATTATTTGCTGCATATGGTGCATGTCTACGCCAGCTGTTTCTTTCTGTACCACTCTTAATTTTTACTTTTGCCTCTGAATTTATTTGCATTATTTTGTACTCAAACTGATTTTCATTCATCACCCTAAATTATGATAATGGATGATGGTGAGGATGATTGTGTGTGTGTGTGTGTGTGTGTGTGTGTGTGTGTGTGTGTGTGTGTGTGTGTGTGTGTGTGTGTGTGTGTGTGTGTGTGTGTGTGTGTGTGTGTGTGTGAGTCTGACTACTGTATCTCATAGCAGTAGCCTGCACACAAAGACACTGGATGCACATGTGCGTGCACACGCACGCACACACGCACGCACGCACACACACACACACACACACACACACACACACACACACACACACACACACACACACACATGCCTGGCCTGTCTGGCATGGGCACCAGAGTGACAAATTGCCTCCTGTCACATGGTTCTGTGCCAGTCTAACATTTGGGCTTGGCTGGGACTTAACCATAGCGATGGGCTGAGGGAGGTGCATGGTTTATGTATGTCCTGTATTGTGCTATGCGTCTGCATTAGAGTAAAATAGAAGAAAAGGGGTGTGTTGAGGATAGCGTAGCCCAGTGGCCTTTAGAGCAGGTGGAATGCACTCAGGAAGACAAGAACAAGGTGTTGCAGACGATGGGTTTTTATTTTTGATACCCAATAAAGGCCTCAGAGGCAGAAAATAAACAAAGGTAAATAATAAGTAACTAAATTACAAAATAAAGAACTGGAAAAAATATGTACAAACAAAAATTGGCATGAGAACCAAAACAACAAAAATTCGAATGACTTCAAAAGTCAGTCAAAATGCAAACATAACAAAATATCTCGCTAGCATAAATCAAAATTCAAAATACCTCTGAGAGCTAATAGACTCACGTCTGTTCAGAAGCAGCTCTAGAGCAACTGAGAGAATCCCCCTTTGAAGAGCCCTGTCACGTGACTAGAACTGGAGCCTACCAATGCACGCCAACATTACAGGGGTGCTCTAGGAGAAATACACAATTAACGCTCTAAACAGCTTAATACTACATCATGCATACATGACAACAATAGAGAAATTATTAAAAAGACATTTGCTAACATTCGGCATAGCCAATATCAAGATCGCAGCCTAAATGCAGAAGTTAAAACATTGTTCCGGTTTGCGTCCTGCAAACCGGAAGATCAAAGGACTTTTAAATCAGCGCAAAACAGTACAGACTCTTTTAGAGACTGGAGAAGACGCTACTCGCTGGTAAGCTGAAATGTTTGCACTTAAATCAAAACTGTTGTACAACTTAAAGGTAAATAAACTCAAAGTTATTAATAACAATGCCTTGCGTGATTATTGCAACTGAAAACAAAACGTGTAGAAATGGAGAAATGTTTGGTAAACTGTAAAGGGTTGAGGTAAACAATGTGACGCTAGCGTTTTACAACTCACTGCAGTGTTTGATGTTAAACGTGTACACTTAGGACTACAGGAGAGTAATTACTGAACTGGCTGGTGAATGAAATGAGTCATGGCATAATGCTGAACGGTAAACCCCAAAATATGTTTCAAAAATAACGTGCAGGCAAACAATTGTTCATGACACAATGCTCATTAAAGAGTCTCAATGATTGCAGCACCCAGCTGCAGTGACGGTGCCTGTGTGACCCGTCACACAAGCACACAAGCACACACACACACACACACACACACACACACACACACACACACACACACACACACACACACAGAGTATTTATCTTTCTGTCTTTATGTCTCATTTTTGGGGCATATAGTACCATTGACTCCCTTCATGACACTAAATGATGCTTAACTCATTGGCTGCCTTAGCCGTCGAGTGACGTAATTTCGAATAGTGATGCCCCCTGCCTTCGACGTCGTTCGCCGATAATTGCGTTTTTTTACAGCCACGCCTTGAGGACGGTCTGACCTATGTTGTGTATTAATTTCACGCCTCTAGTCATGTTCTAACTGTTCCTGTAGGTGGCAGAAGTGTCCTTAGGAAGTTAGGAACAGTCAGGGCAGGGCATTAGCTCACATCAAGAGGAAATGTCAAGACAAAAACATCCCTTTTTACTATTATAATCTCAAAAGTAGCATAGCAAAATCATTTTTGAAAGTAAAGCACCTGTGACAGTAGTCTACTTTCTTGCCCTCTGATTTTAACACAGGTATTCTACTGATTTTAGTGTCAGAGCCTGACAAAAAAAAAAACTTCCTCTCATGATCAAAATACACCCCCCTGTTGCCATCTAGCTAGTAGGCATTGTAACTAGCTTGCCCAAAATACACCATGTTCAACCAGAGATGATCTGTGTGGCAACTGTTTCATTTTGGATAATGTGATCAGCCTACACAACATCAGGATGATGTGTACAAAAGATCATCTAACAGGAAAATGCACGGGACTTGTGGTCACCTCGGTTGGGAATGTTTGGCTATTGTTTGCTACGCTAGCTAGCTAGCACGAAATCGCTAACAACTTACAACTAAGCCTAAATAAAGGAGCCTTGGTAAGTCAACTATTCTTTTTTATTTTTTTTTATTTACACTTTTACACATATCACACAAACATCACACAAAGTGGACAGCGCTTGTCCACTAGAAAAAGGAAGAATAAACAACAACAAAAACAAACAAACATAAAATAAATAAATAAATAAATAAAAAAAATACATACAATTATTTCCTATCCACTTCACATAGAGGTCTACCCTATATGCTTAACTTAGGTTTTTAAGTTTTACTGTGTCTATGTATTTATGTACTAAGGACCATGTAGACCTGACATCCAACTGTTTCAGGTGTTGTGTGTTTATACTTTCTTCCATCGTTAAAAAGTGTATTATCTGATCTAACCATTGTGAAAGAGTCGGTCCTGACTGCGATATCCAATTCATGAGTATGCATTTTCTGGCAAAGTGACATAATATTACAAAAACACATTTCTTTGCGTAAGGGAACACATTTCCCAACCCATAATTCAACAAATACAACCTAGGACAGAGATCAAAAGTGCACTCACACATATCTTGGATTGCTTCGTGAATCTTCTCCCAGAAAGAATAAACAACTTTGCAGTCCCAAAATAAATGCATAAATGTCCCCAGTTCAGTTCCACATTTCTTACACAAAGGAGAATTTACTTCATCAAATTTGTTAAGCTTAACTGGGGTTAGATAATATTTGTAAAGAAATTTATAATTACTTTCCTTAATTTTAATATCTGTAGCCACGGGAGAGGTGAAATCTGTACACATTCTTAACCACTCTTTCTCACTGAAATTCTGTTTTAGATCAAGTTCCCAAATTGATTTCAATGGCAAAAAAGAGTTCTGTGATCTTTCAGATAACTTTTTATAAAAAAGAGATATCTTCCCCTTAACAGAGGAGGCCGAGGATATGAATTGTTCCGGTTCTGTAGGGCAGAATCTAAGTTGTCCCTTTTCTTGCAAATGGACCATGATGTGGTGGACCTGCAAGTACTTAAAAAAATCTGATCTAGGAATTTCATATTCTCTAGTGATGTCTGCAAATGATTTCACAGACTCAGAACCCTTGTCAAACATGTCTGGAAAAAAGTCTTCAGACCATTAAGTGTCCAGTTTCGAAAATTTGTTTGTGAGAGAGCTAAAAAGTCTGGGTTGGATGCAATGGGAGAATGTACGCTTATCAAACTATCTTTATCTAGGAACCGGTTACAGTCCTGCCATACTTTCAGAGTAGCTTGTAGTGGAGGTAACTCTTCTACAGTTGTCGGAAGACGTAGAGTCTTAATGTAAAGTGTTGACATAATATCTAATGGATGACAAGTTGATGATTCAAGTGATACTCAAAGAGTGCTAGTTTCTAATTTCCAACTTACAATATTTCTTACCTGGCAAGCCCAGTAATACCACTGAAAGTTAGGGAGTCCTAGCCCCCCTTTAACATAGGATTTAGATAAAGTAACTAGCTTAATCCTTGGTGTTTTATTGTTCCATATAAATTTTGTTAAAGATTTATTAATTAGCTTAAAAAAGGAAGACGGGACATGACATGGTAACATAATAAAAGCATAAATGAACCTAGGGAGTATACTCATTTTGACCACATTGATCTTACCAATGAGAGAGAATGGAAGAGTGGTCCAAGTCTGCAGCTTGTTTTGACAAACCTCCAACAAAAAGTTGTAGTTTGTCGTAAATAGTTTTTCTAAAGAAGGTGTTACTTGTATTCCAAGATATTTGAACCCATGTATTGACCAAGAGAAAGGGCATTCTTTTTTTATGTCATCATCTTCTATAATATTGAGCGGGCAAGCAATTGACTTTTGTAGATTTACCTTATAACCCGAAACTTCAGAAAAAGTTTGAATGTCCGCTAGTAGCTGAGGCAATGATGACAAAGGGTCAGTTATAAACAATAGTGTATCATCAGCATAAAGTGAAATTGTATGATGGTGTGTGTGTGCAGTAACTCCTTTTATCAGAGGGTTAGTTCTAATCTTCTCAGCAAATGGTTCTAGTGCCATGACAAAAAGTAATGGAGAGAGAGGGCAGCCTTGCCTGGTGCCCCTTCCTAGTTGCAGAGGGGCTGACTCCACACTATTGGTATATACAGTAGCATTTGGAGAGTCATATATTGCTTTAATCCATGCAATGAAGTTCTGACCCAACTTAAATTTTTCTAGTACTAAGAAAAGAAAAGAAAATTCTAAGCGGTCAAATGCCTTTTCAGCATCAAGTGATACTAATAGTGATGGTGTTTTGTCTTTATTTAGAAGATGTATAATATTGAAAAGCCGTCTGGTGTTGTCAGATGAGTGACGCCCTTTAATGAATCCAGTTTGATCTAGTTTAATTAATTTGGGCAAAACTGATTCTAGTCTTTTAGACAAAACTTTTGTAATAATTTTATAGTCGCAGTTAAGCAAACTTATAGGCCTATATGAGGAACAGCTCTGAGGGTCTTTATCCTCCTTTAATATCAGAGAGATTCTGGCTGTTTTCATAGAAGCTGGTAGAATGTTATCAGTATAAAAGCTATTAACCATTAACATAAAGATGGGTTTTAGTTGTGACCAAAATGTTTGGTAGAATTCTGCAGAAAAACCATCTGGGCCAGGAGATTTATTTGCTGACATTGATTTTATTGTGGCATATACCTCCTCCTCAGAGAAAGTATTATTTATCATGTGTTGGTCTAATACAGTGGTCTGTGGGAGGTCTAAATGTTCCAAGAATGCTTTTGCCTTAGAGGTTGAAATGTTATCTGATTTATATAAGTTACAATAAAAACTGACAAATTCTTTATTTATTTCTAAAGGGTCATATACTAAGTCATTCTCAGTTTTGATAGCCATTATTGTTCTTCTAGCCTGTTCCTTTTTCAAGTAGTGTGCTAGGAATTTTCCTGGCTTGTTTCCAAATTCATGAATTTTCCGTTTTAGAAACATGTTTTTTTGTTTGATGTAATTAGATTGGTCTAAGTTATAGTCAGCTCTTGCTTTAAATAAGTTTTTCCAGTTTTCTTCTGATTGAATTTGCTTGTGTAATGCTTCTCTGTATAACAGCTCTTCCTTTAGATCCTTTGTAGTTGCCTGCCTTTGCCTGTTTTTATATGAGGAATATGATATAATATGTCCTCTCAAAGTTGCTTTTGCTGCATCCCATAATACATGAGGGGGTATGTCAGGTAGCCCTACATTATGCATAATAAAGTCTTCAATCCACTCTTCCATTTTCTTGCAGAACGTTCCGTCTTCCAAAAGTGAGTTGTTAAACTTCCACATTTTAGATGTATGCACCTTTTGTAATGATATTTCCAAAGAAACCATAGCATGGTCCGATATGGAGATTTCATGTATTTCACAAGAGGAAACTAGATTCAAACAATTCTTTGGGAGAAAAAAGTAATCTAACCGAGAATAAGTTTTATGTCTGTTAGAAAAAAATGTATAGTCCCTTTTTGTGGGATTTTTAACTCTCCATACATCTGCTAATCCTGTTTCATGTGCCAAAGCATTCAATATTTTTGCTGATTTAGGATTAGACCCACGGGAATGAGAGGATTTGTCTAAGCATGAAAGAGTTAGGTTGTAGTCCCCCCCTATAAATCCCAATGTTGTGCAATGGGTGTTAAAAAGCGAAATCATATCAGAAATAAATAAAGGCGTGTCTGTATTAGGAGCATATATATTAAGCAATGTTAATTCCTTATTCCCAATTTTCCCTTTAACCAGAATATATCTTCCCTCTGTATCTGTGATTTGTTCAATGAGTTCAAACGGTGTGTGTTTGTGAACCAGGATAGCCACTCCTCTGCTGTTTGATTTGAAGGATGAAGAAAATATTTGTCCAACCCAGTCCTTTTGCAGTTTAAGATGTTCTTCTGGTGTAAGATGGGTTTCTTGCAGTAGAGCTATTTCAGCCTTTTCTTTTTTAAGTGCTGTGAGTATTTTGGTTCGTTTAACAGGATGTCCTATACCTTTAACATTCCATGTAATTAATTTTAATGGTCTCATGATACCTTTTTATGAAGAAACCTTGAGAAAATACANAGGGAGACCTTCAAACTGCGGTAGGCAGGATTAATAAAGACAAAAAAAGAAACAAATACACAGTCAACACAAAAACACAAACATTCATACACATTTAGATCGACAAAGTTCCATCTGCACCACCGGCTAATTTGGTGGCAACTTGTGGTGAGAGTTGTTAGTTCAGAATTTAGGGTCTCTGTAGCCACGTTCGTGCACATACCCTAAAAGAAAGCAGCTTGAACCCCCACCCCCCCCTAAATTATCCAACTCTAATTAAACAAATAATTTCCAGTCATGTCCAAAGTTGGTTATAGCTGTTAAGTAATTTCTATCAGACCGAAAAATCCTTAAAGTATTTTTTTTTTAATATCCCAAAAGTGAAGGAGAGAAAGAGAAAGAAACAGAGTAAAATAAATAGTTTGCAAAGTTCCCCGGTAGACTGCAAACTGGATCCACACTTGTCCATTTTCATACAAAATAACTTAGTTTAACGAAAATAAATCAACCCTCGTGTTAATGTTCACCATAGTAACCATAGACCTAGGTCTGTGCTCTCTTCATATCTATGTCGGTTCAATCACTTTTTACACTCCTCTTCGTTCCCATAAACAAACAAAAAACCCAACAGAAAAAAAGCTTGAACTTAAAGACCAGTCCCGTCCCGTCCCGCCCCCCTCACTCCCTTTTTTTTTTGCATACCGTGACCAAAGTCCAGACAGCGCGTCATCTTCATCTCAGGTACACTCGGCTTTGTGCAGTCCCTTTTGCCGGGCCGAAATGTCAGTCCTACCTTGAGCTTTAAGCCAGGAAGAAAAAATAAAACAATAATAATAAAAAGATAACAAAGGTTCTCTGCAAGCCGCCCACTGGAGCAAAACCTTTCCCTTTTCAATATGATCATAAGCAGAGTAGGGCAAAACAGAAAAAAGAAGGCGTTTCCTTAGACTGCACATTAATGTTCACCGTTGCAAGTTTCAAGTTCATCCAGCTTTGTTCTATTATTCCAGTAGACCGTAGTCAATGACGACATGCGTGAAATGAGAGAGACAGAGAGAGAGAGAGGTCCCCGTTTGCTCCATTACGCAGCCTACCGTAATCCATAGGCCTATCCAAGATGCGCATCTTCTTATCTGAAGGTGAATTCGGCCTCACGGCGTGATCCAGTTTATTTGGCTTTGTAAAGTCACTTTTCTTCTAAAGCTTGAGTCGCTGCCCCTGGGTTAGGGAAGGTTGTAGTGGAATCATCCTCGTGGAAAATCTTCAGTTTCGCAGGCGCCACGATATGCGACTTGATCCCCTGGTCCTTTAGTTGTTTCCTGATTGGCTTATACAGTCTCCACATACAAGTACCTGGGTGTTCACCTGGACTCTAAACTGGACTGGTCTGCAAACTCACATGCACTGTACAAGAAAGGACAGAGCAGACTCTACTTTCTGAGAAAGCTGAGGTCTTTCAATGTCTGCAACAGACTCCTGCAGATGTTCTACCAGTCTGCCATGGCCAGTGTGCTCTCCTATGCTGTGGCATGCTGGGGTGGCAGCATTAGGAAGAGAGATGCTGGACGGCTTGACAGGCTGGTGAGGAAAGCAGGGTCTGTTGTCGGCACAGAACTGGACGTCCTCACAACCACTGCTGACAAGAGGACACTTAGCAGATTGGACTCTATTTTGGACAACTACGAGCACCCCCTGTACCCAGTCCTCAACAACCAGAGAAGCCTGTTCAGCTACAGACTGCGCGCCATCTCCTGCAAGACAGACAGGCTGCGGAAGTCATTTGTACCCAGGGCCATCCAGCTTTTCAACATTGCACAGAAGGACACACAAAGAGAGATTGTCATAGGGGACTGGACTGCATAACAAATCCCACTCCTGCACATTTTATTTACCTGGACTCTTAACCCTTTACCCTTCGACTCATCTTCACTGGACAGTGCAGTCACTGGACAATGCACAGCTGCTTGTGTGTGTGTGTGTGTGTGTGTGTGTGTGTGTGTGTGTGTGTGTGTGTGTGTGTGTGTGTGTGTGTGTGTGTGTGTGTGTGTGTGTAGAGACACAGTTGGCGACTTGTGTTACCCCCTGGACTACTGATACTCCTGGACACTTTGTTTTTTTGGCCACCCAGCACAGGTGACACTATGTACACTTTATTTTTGGTGTGTGTGTGTGTGTGTGTGTGTGTGTGTGTGTGTGTGTGTGTGTGTGTGTGTGTGTGTGTGTGTGTGTGTGTGTGTGTGTGTGTGTGTGTGTAGTGAGACAGGGGGGCGACTTGTGTTACACACTCCCCCCCCCCATCTCATCTCTTTTTCCAAGGAATACAATGGACATTGTACTAGGCAGAGAGACTATGGACACTCCTGGACACTTTATGGCCACTTTGTGTTGGCTTCTATGTGCCACTCAGCTAAGGCACATGTGAACACTGTGGACACTTTACACTTTTTATTTTTGGTGTGTGTGTGTGTGAGAGAGAGAGAGAGAGAGAGAGAGAGAGAGAGAGAGAGAGAGAGAGAGAGAGAGAGAGAGAGAGAGAGAGTGTGTGAGAGATGCCTTGGCAAATATATGTAACAGTGAGCTATATATGATGATTATTTTATGTGTAATATGTGTGTTACGTCTTGTGAGCAATGTCTTCATTTATGTATGTGTGTATGCTACTTGACACCTTAATTTCCCCCTGGGATCAATAAAAGATACTCTACTCTCTACTCTCTCTCTCTTATACATGGCTCTCTGCTTCCTCACCTTGGTTGTGAAATCATGCTCGAAGTAAATCCTTGTATCTTCAAACATCACCTTCTTCTTTGTCCATGCAGCCTGCATGACACGCATTTTCATGTCGTTCTCGAGGAAAGCAATGATGATCGGACGGTCGAAGTTTTCTCGCTCTTGATAAGTGCGATGCGCACAAAGTATGTTCAGTTCATCATGTACTCCGAGTTCTTTAATCAACTTTGTGAGAAATCCCACCATGTCCTTCCCTTCACTTCCTTCAGCGATATTGTAGATGCACATGTTATTTTGCCTCGACTTGCTTTCCAAGTACTCTGTTTGTTCAATAAGTTCATCAATTCGAGACTTCATCCATTCCATAGTTTGTTGATTATTGGCTCCAGCATCATCCAAATCGCTCACCCGACTTTCCAAGTGCTCAACGCGCGTTGTAGTTGCGTTCACCTTCTCGTTCAGATCAGCTGTTTGTTGCATAATCTTCTGAATGTCGCGTTCAGTCTCTCGACGAAAATCTTTCAATTCCATTTTCAGCACTTGAAACTCTTGGCATAAGGACTCTTTTAACTCAGCAAAAAGTTTATGCATTTCACCCTGGGCGGCCATGCTGCGGGTTTCGTCTTCCCCCGTGTGCTTCTTGGTTGGTTTCTTTTTCTTTGGTTGGAGTTCGTGGAAATCTTTATTTATCCCGGAGCGCAGATTCATTACTTAGTTATCTTGCTTAAACATTTTCTTTACAGTATCATTTTAAACGAGATTTAGATCTTATTTCAGGGGAGGTAACGCGGGCTTATTCAAACTGCTGCCATGTCACCGGTAAGTCAACTATTTTTACTCATTCTACAGTTGCAGTTGTGGATCTGTATAGTATGATCAGCTTACTGTATCATCAAAAAGACAGGGGGGTTGCAGATTCTTGGAACAGAGTAGGCTAGCCTTTGTGTCTGGTCAGATACATTCAGCTCACATTGAGAAAGCATTGCACTTAGCCTCAGACCAGCTAGCCTTCCTCACTCCAATCGGCTTGTGAAATGTTGGATATGTGATCAGTACTTAATCAAAAGAAAATTCATTGAACAATATTACAAGATCACTATAGCAGAAACATGATGACAGTAATCATCAATCTGCAAATTGTCCGCTCTGCCAAAGAAGCAGCAGTAAGCTAAGTTGTGCTGCCTGCCTCCCAGTTCACATGGTACAGGAGGAAACAAATCAGCTGTGATTTGTTCCCCAACGAGAGGACTACAGGCTAAACAGAGGGACTATGAGACAGTATTTCTGTGAGTTTAGTATTTCACATGAGTTACATGCACCTGCTGTCATGATCCATTGTGCGCGCCAGCAACAAACCAAAACACTCTTGTTTTCAAGCCCACCCCGTTATATTTCAGTACATTATTAGGTTGAAAAGACCATACAAACGATCTTTTGTTCTGGCTACAGATGACAGGAGACTCTGTAATAGCATCTGATAGGTTTGGAGTTGTTAGGACGGTGTCATTATGAGCAAAAACACTTGCAATTATAGGTCAACTTCAAATGGCGTTTTCTCAGCTTTTTGGCTAGAAAGCAGCATTTTGGCGAATTCCACTTATTTTCAACAGGTGATTATGAAAGAACGGAAAGTGGTAGAGAGACACCGTTTTTTTCTGATGACAGATGAGCGTCTAATCTGTGTTTTGATAGGTATGGTGTTGACATAGACACAGAACTCAATTTTCTGTGAGCCTCCAAAGAACACCCAAAATGCTGAAAAATCTCTGGCACTCTGGGTTACTCTTTTATGAAAATGGCTGGCAGCCAATGAGTTAACTGTGCCTATCCCTAACCCTAACCTGTCAATAGAGAAATGTCTTAAAACTTTTACTTATGTCATTTGCCATAAAATAGCCCAGAAAAAAGTCCGACAGCGACGGACAACAGATGCGTCCGTCTATGCCAGTTCCAACCTTTTATGCCCAAACGCCCCCTGGCCTCCTCATAACCTGTCAACGCACCCCTGAGGATGTGCTTTGTTTATTGTCATATTGCCCATGGAAACTCCAAATAGACTAATGTGGCAGCAGATAAATAGTGAATTATTATTTATTATTTTTTTTATTTTTTTTGCAATTTAGGCTATAGGCTAATAAGCTAAGCTTGGATTTGGAAAAGAACCATATGGTTTCAAATTTCAACTAGATCAAGTACATTACAAATGGCCAGACATTGTTAGTATTTATCAACCCTTAGTAGGCCTATCACGCCATTTCAGCGTCATGTCCATGTGGGAAAGAATGTAGCCTAAACATCGACAAATAATAAATAAATTAAAACCGTTTGGGTGAATCATGCGCTCTGGTTCAATGCCATTTTTTTTTCTTCATATTTTTAGGGGCTTTTATGCCTTTATTTTGACAGGACAGTCGTAGATGGTGACAGGAAGCGAATGGGACAGAGAGATAGGGGAGGATCGGGAAATGACCCCGGGGTCCCCGGGGGTGGGCATGCAAGCCTAAATATGGGGGGCTTAGCGCGCTGCGCCACAGTGCCCCCCCAATGCCAGCTTTTTAACGTCAATGCACAAAGCAGTCAGCTTCATTGTAAGAGTGCCAGAGTTTTCCAAATTCAAACGACTGCAAAGCAAACTCTCTGAACGCAACGGAAAGCGCCTGCGGTCCACACGGCCGTCAGGAGAAAACGAATGAACCTCCCTTGCAATATGTCCGAGGACATCAGTAACACGTCGTAGGCTATGTCAAATGGCACATTTGTCTACTAGAAGCATCATGTTTCAGTGTCATTGCCACGAGTTTCTGACAAACCTAATAGTTGAGAACAACATGACACTATCATACATAACATGATGTAGTCCCCCTCACGTTTGACATCCTCGGGCCGAGGGGGTTAAGACCGTGAACATAGTGACACACACTTCACAGTGGTGTTGGTGAAAAAAACGAAACGAAGTTGCCTCATACGGCCCAAACGCAAAATAAGAAAATTTAATTCCCCCCTCAGTTGTCCTGGCTACAGGGCAACTGGGGTGTGATCACTGCTTCTTCTTCAATGTACGAGCACTTGCATTGCACTCACGCTGCACTTGTCTCACAATGCAGTCAGCTGCGTGCTTTGGGCCAAATAGTCAACTCTCCCTCCTTGTGGACAAAGGAGGGAACAATTTGAAGAACGCGTTTCAGACGGACGGACGGACAGACAGACAGACATACCCTCTTATAGAGATGCTGGGACGCATCTAAAAAACACGAGAAGAAGAGCAAATTGCCTAGTTAACACCCAACTGTGTTCTCTACAAAACACCTTATTTCTGTTTTTATCTTCATAGTGAATGACATAGTGAAGGACACAAACACACACCTAGTGTGTAAAGAAATATCCCTGTCTTGTGTCAATGCGGGTGAAGTGAAGTGAAGTGAAATGAAGTGAAGTGAAGTGAAGTGAAATGAAGTGAAGTGAAGTGAAGTGAAGTGTGTGTAGAGAGATTAACAGCTGGCCCAGGAATCTGCAGAGAGAGAGAGAGAGAGAGAGAGAGAGAGAGAGAGAGAGAGAGAGAGAGAGAGAGAGAGAGAGAGAGAGAGAGAGAGAGAGAGAGAGAGAGAGAGAGAAACTTTGGGACAGGATCAGGATTTGTGTGCGTGTGTGTGTGCGCATTTTTCTGTGTGTCCGTGCGTGCGTGCCTGTGTGTGTGTGTGTGTGTGTGTGTGACAGAGAGATACAGTAATTAATGTTAATGATGATGCTCCTCCTGGTATTTTATTCCCACCTGGTTTGCTTTGCTACCTCTGGCATCTGCTAAGCACAATATGGTGCTTTCAACACACACACACAGACCTCACTCACTCTCACTCAGTGGAACCAAGCTGCTGGCAAGCAGGAGGGCTGGGAGAATTGAGGCTGTGTGTGTGTGTGTGTGTGTGTGTGTGTGTGTGTGTGTGTGTGTGTGTGTGTGTGTGTGTGTGTGTGTGTGTGTGTGTGTGTGTGTGTGTGTGTGTGTGTGTGTGTGTGTGTGTGTGTCCACAAGCAAGTGGCGTTTGTGTGTGTGTGTGACCACTAGCACACATACACATCGGTGCACACATGTGGGTCAGTGACGTTTCAGCGACGTCAGGATGGTGCATTGACAGCCAGTGCCAGTAATGTATGGATTTTTTGGAGTTTGGTTATGGAATTGTTTTTTATTGACTATCTGAAAAGCGTATTCGTTGCAGAATATCAACCACAAATGGCTAATTAATGTATGTATGGGCATGGGCAAAAACTGTCTTTCAACCATGTGCACATACATACACATGAATATGTGTAATTGCATTGTACATATACAGACACAACTTAGTAGTTGTTATTCCAAAATCTGCACACAACCACAAAGTGTAATATATTGGAATATACTGTGTGTTGGAGCAAACACACGTCTGGATTCCTCTATGCGATGGCCAGCATGACATCCAGACAAATTGATCTGATCTGCCCGTGGAGGGAGGGAGGGAGGGAGGGAGAGAGAGAGAGAGAGAGAGAGAGAGAGAGAGAGAGAGAGAGAGAGAGAGAGAGAGAGAGAGAGAGAGAGAGAGAGAGAGAGAGAGTCAGACAGACAGACAGACAGACAGACAGACAGACAGACATGTTTGAAAGTGCACGCACACACACACATACACACAAACGCACACACACACACTCATACACGCACATACACAGTCTCCTAAACACACATCACGTTCCTCGTCTTTTGTTGTCTCCGTGGTGTACCCTGGACGTGACTCCGAATCCTCAGTTGATGTGTGAGGAGAATAACTTACAAACAATACCCAGGATCAAAATAAACTTCAACACGTAGTTTGCCACGTACCTTAAATTAATTTGTGAGTATAGTGTCAAACTTTATTTATGGGTGTTATGCTTGAATTTGCAGTGTTTTCTCATTATGCAATAATTATACGGAACCTGAATAACATCAGTGATTGTCAATCATCAGCAGAAGGCATAGAACTGTTGTGATGTGTCCCACCACAGGAAGGCCTACTGTATGTTGAGCACCATGTTAGTATTTTAAACTCAATGGGGTGGTGGGGGTTATCAGTATCACACAGTGGAGAAAAGTGGCAAGTTGCTAAACTCTCATGTGCCAATCATCGTCTTTGGCTGAAATGTTTCGCAAGCTCTTGCAAATTGCAACACAAGTACTGTACACAGTAGCTGTGGAGAAACTCACTGGTTGTTCGAATTCCTCCCAGGGAATTCCGCTTTCTCCATCCAAAGATCTATATCCCAGCTTCAAAGAGTTGAAGTTCTACCATATTGGTTTTAGCTGGAAAATAAAAATCACTAATTGGCTTTTTTCAACAAACTCCAACTCCAATAATCTGGTTCAGCAGCTGTGAGGGGGAAGCAGTCTTTTTGACCTTTTCCAAGGCTTTGAATAACTTATCTAAAATAATTTGAAGAACTGTTTTACTTCTGCCCACACTGCAAGGACCTTTAAACACCTTTTTGAGTGTCTGATCGGATGCTCTTAACCCTGTGTCAGCTCCCTGGTTGGTGCAGCTATGAAGCAAATCCACACCCTGACCACACACTGTTATTGTTTGGCTGTATTGTGTGGAGTGCTTTGGCGGGTAGAGACCTCTGAGGGGCTTCTAACATGGCCTCCCTGGTTCTTGCAGGTATGAAGCATATCCACGCCCTGAGCATCCAGGCCAACTACGAGCTGCGTATCGACCTGGAGGACTTTGAGAACAGCACATCCTTCGCCCAGTATGGCTCCTTCGGGGTGGGGCTCTTCTCAGTGGACCCTGATGAGGACGGATACCCCCTCACCATCTCAGACTACTCCGGCACCGCAGGTACGGCATGGTATCTTTACTTTACCTTATCTTTAGTCTACTCTATCTATCTATCTATCTATCTATCTATCTATCAGTCAATCAGTCAATCAGTCAATCAGTCAGTCAATCAGTCAATCAATCAGTCAATCAGTCAATCAGTCAATCAGTCAATCAATCAATCAATCTATCTATCTATCTATCTATCTATCTATCTATCTATCTATCTATCTATCTATCTATCTATCTATCTATCTATCTATCTATCTATCTATCTATCTATCTATCTACTATCTATCTATCTATCTATCTATTAGGGCTGTAACAATATTGGAATGAACTGAGAAATTGCGATACTTAGTCAGAATACTGTATCATGATGTAAGTATCGTAATACACCCTTTCCAGGTTCTGTTATCTTCCAGACCAGAAAACATGGTATATATACATGTATTTATGTATGTCTATTCATCCATCTATTGTGTGTCCCCGTGTGCATGTGTATCTGTCTGCCTATCTATGTGTTTGTGAGTCTCTCTGTCTATCTGTCTGTGTGTGTGTGTGTGTGTGCGTGTGTCTGTCTGCCTGTCTATCTTTCTGTCTGCCTGTCTGTCTGTTTGCCTCTCCACTTTACCTTTCCCCGTCTTTCTACATCTTTATCTTACTCCCCCGTTTGCTCTCTCTCCCATTCTTTCTCTTCATTATGAGAGAACACATGCAAGACATAGAAACACATGCAAGACATGATTTTGAATCTATAAACACAACCAGTTACAAAATATTTCAAGGGCATTTTCACTTACTGAATACAGAATGCGGCTAAGGAGGAGAGATAGATGGTGGGGGCATCAGCAAGAGGTGGCAGGTAGAGACACCAGCCATCGCTCCGCCAACAAGATGAAGGCTTTGTTCGGAACGGGCAAGGTTGCTGTCCTGCATTAGCCAGGCCACGCCCTCCTAGTGACGCAACACCTTCGTCGTTGCTTCTAGTCAGGCCAAGAGCAATGTAAATATCCTTTCTGATCGCCTGAAAAATTGGGAATTCCACCCACTTTGTCGGAAACCAGTCAACCAGTAGCAAACCTAGGGACGCTAGTCAACCATGCTGTTTGGGAAACGTTAATTGTTATGCTCTTGGTCAGACCAACTCTCGAAGAGATTTGAAAGTCGACGATAATCAGGATAGTCCTCCATAGCCTATTTCACAACACCGTCTGGCGGCCTTTCACCTCTCAAATATCCTACGTGAGCTAAGCGCTAATGTGATGAACGTAACTCCCGCCATAGAATCGCCGTAACATCAAATGCACAGGGCAGTGCACTCGTTAGTGCCATTCGTAAACAACCGCCTCATCAGCTAACTTCTCATATCTGATCAAAGACCTGTTTATGTAGGAGGGGAGTCATCGAGCCACTGCCCTCTGTTTCGAATCCAGACGTAGTGGGGTTAAAGGAGAAAGACGGTGACTGGTGGTCCCCAGCTGATGACCCATTCCTGCTCATAGGTTTATGGGGGAACATTTGCATAGAGTGCACTGGTGGAGGTGCGTCAGGCAGCAA
>NC_085859.1:54948130-55038130 GCF_034702125.1 Engraulis encrasicolus | reverse complement strand
GGCCATACATGCTCTACAACTGTGTCATATGTTGCAGGGCAGGATGAAATTCATTTTTGAATACATATTTAATTTGATTCTGGTGTTAATTGTTTACTCTTTATTGTTCATTTTGCTGATCATTTGTTTTCATCATGTTATGTATTACTGTGAGTGAGATCAGTGTTAACATATTGCAATTTAATTTGTAATTAATAAAAGACAACATTCAGTTCTCTCAGATGGTTCATGATGTTCAGAGCTCATTCTGAACACGATGGCCCTTCGCGACTCCAATAAAAATTGAACAGTCCAATTACACTGTCAATTTGCCTCACAGACACACCCAGCTGTCGTGAACATCTAGTCGCTTCTTTTGTACTGCGCAAGCAATCTGTCACCATCTCTCACATTTCGTTCTCTACATGCTGGACTATATTGTACAATCTTGCACATATCAGCATTTGTCATATTTGAAATATGTCCCTTCACATTTCTTTAGTGTTCTGTTCCTTTTTGTCCGCCTGGGCAGAGAGTGTGGCACAGATCTCTCGGCTCCTCTCCTCTCTCCTTGAACCCTTATTACATCCCCATTGCCCACAGCTACGTAGGGTACAGCCATCAAACGCTCCACAGCCTCACGTGTCAGTCTAGCAGTAAGTATTCATGGCCTTATTAAATACATTTAGAGCCGTCTCTGTCATATTCACTCCATCCTTGCTCAAAGGTACTTGGAATTCAGATGCCGTGTTCGGTCAGTGCCTTTCATTTACATATGTACTGTACTACAGGGACACACCAGTTATTACACACGGTGGCAAATGTTAAGAGCTAACGTTAACAGGCAACATTCTTACTGATCTGTTCTCAAATGCAAATACAGTAGCCTAGAGGAGGGGTTGTCAAAGTGGGGGCAGCGGACCCCTGGGGATCTGCAAGGGAGTGCTAGAGGGGTTGCGATAGTTTGGCAGGGAAAGCATAGCAAAACAAATTAAATATTTCAGTAAATGAAATAACTAATGAACACCAACATAAACCCAAATTAAGCTTTACAATATCCCCATTAGATAAGAATTGGTTTATTCTAATCTGTATTGCATCTCTGAACATTGCTACTTATGCCCTACTTTACTTACATCACTATTCTTAAGTTACTATTTTATATCCCAGTGGAGCACTGACTTACAGACCTAGACTATGGTTGTGAAAGGGGATGTTCAGAGAAATAGAGTGGCACGGCCCATGTACGAGGCCTTGGCTGGAATATACCGTCTATGGGGCGGAGGGAGGCTTTCCATGATAAAGTTTGGGAACCCCTGGCCTAGAGTACATTAATGTGAACGTCTCTCTGTCTGTGTCTGTTCGTCTGTCTGTCTCATACATGACAGGAGGTGGCTAACAATAAGATTTATCCACAATTTAAAGATTCCTTTTAGCAATTTCCTTGCAAATGGACCATGGACTATGAAAGACTTTGCCACTGAATATCTGAATTATTCATCTCTATACAGAACATGCTTTTGACATTGCATTTGCTCTATGCTCTCTGTCATTGTCTTACACCGATTCCCATCCATCTGAAAAGCAGTCCTTCCTTCTTACATGCCATGTGTCTCCTGTCATCTGACAAATTGCTGCTTGTTCTGCTCGCAGTAGCAGCACATTTCCCCAGTGGCTGAAATGTCAGCAGAATAATGTCTCTGTAAAGGTGGACTACTCTCAGGTGACAATTACTCATTTAGAACATGCTTCTATCGTCTCCCCGGAGTACACGGATAAACGCTTGAATGCATTATCGTCCCTACACACGCCATCCGTGGCTATTGGGGTTAGCACTTTCACATAATGTGGAAGTCTTTTTTTACGGTTGGATAGGCTATTTGTTTAGAACAGGGGTGGAGAACCTATGTCTCGAGAGCCATTTGCGGTCCTTAGGGCCGTTTTATGCAGCCCCCGGTGTAATTTTAATGTTATGCAGCTTCACATGAAATATGACAGATTTTGTAATGAAATATTAGAAAATACATTTGCAATACAATTAAGTTATATTCAGGGGACCTAGAAAAGGTGGGGTCTGTTTTAAAGCTGGCTGCCTTCAATATAGGTGAAAAAGTGGATCGCACTCGGGTTCTTCTTTTCTTCTTTTTTATTTTTTTATTTACATAGCAGCAGAAGTGTAGACAAACGTTTCGGCTGTTGCCTTCGTCAGTGACACTGACTAAGGCAACAGCCGAAACGTGCCTTCGTCAGTGACATTGACAAAGGCAACAGCCGAAACGTTTGTCTACACTTCTGCTGCTATGTAAATAAAAAAATAAAAAAGAAGAAAAGAAGAACCCGAGTGCGATCCACTTTTTCACCTTCAAAGTTATTCAACTGGAGACGCACCACACGGAAGAGCGCGGTGTATGAACTACTATTTATGCCTTCAATATAGGCCTAAAGTTCAGGGGGAAATCCTGGTTTGTGTTCATAGTACGGCCCTAGGAGGACTTTTATGGCCCCTGAATTTGAAGTAGCAGCTCGAATGAAAAAGGTTCCCCACCCTGTTTTGGAATGTGCTCCTGTCATGTCTGAATCTAGAGCTGGGCAATATGGGAAAAAACCTATATCACGATATGGATTATTTCACATCACGATATACCACAATTATGTATGTTTTCAGTTATTCTCTTCATTTTCTCTTTATTGTGTCATGACTCAAAACCAAATGTTTAAAATGAATATTTTTTGTCTTCTTTTTACACCTCTATGAGCTCAAAGCACATAGTGACAACACAAAATGTTATTCAATTATATTAAATTGTATATTAGCTTCAATAATGGATAAAAATAGTTGATCATGATAGAAACGATAGAGGACAAAGGCCACAATAGACACTTTTCTATTATGATAACGATATGTATCGTCACATCACCCAACCCTATCTGAATGTATAGAAACACAAAGAGGAGAACAGGGACTACCTAATGCATGAGTGATGGGTAAGAAGAGAGAGGAAAAACATGGGAAATCACATCCTGTAGGCCTACTCAACTTTAAAAGTAGGTACACATATTTATAGCCAGGACCTACAGATGACATTTCATGGAGGACGTACCGATGAAAGATTTTCTAATGAGGAACAAAAAAAGTTCTCAAAAAAATGTACGATCAACCTTGCTCTCCCAGAGGATCTACAAGAGCATTCATGACCCCCAAAAAAACAGAACCCTGAGATAGTCCTTTGAATTATTACATTTAGAAAACTTCATTAAACTCAGTTAAGATGAATGCAAGCTATAATAATAGTTTTAAAAATCTTACTCTGAGTGCCAGAGTTATCTTGAGAAGATCCTTGAGGGGTGGCTAGAGAAATGAGAATAATATGAAACGCTATTCTCGTTAGCCATTGCCTGTAAAATAGCAGGCTTAACTCAAACAGCTTTATCGGTACACAGATACAGATACACATGTGCAAGTGTGCGCGCACACACACACACACACACACACACACACACACACACACACACACACACACACACACACACACACACACACACACACACACACACACACACACACACTCAAACACCACTGTCATTTTTTACTGACGCATACAGACACCTTACACAGACACTGAAGGTCAGAGCAGATGGTGATGTTGAGAGCCCATTGAAAGGATTTAATTTGGCCATCACCTGCTGATGGACACTGAAATTGACAGCCATCGAAAGAAACAGTTTGCGTTTGGTTACAAACAGCAGGCATCACTCAGCACTGTCATCCTGGCACACAGATAGCCTATACTACACACAAGCACACAGACAACAAACTCACAAATTTGTAAGTTTCTCAGAATAATCTCTGAAAATGATATATTTAACCCGGTCCCTAATACACCAGTTAATAAATTCAACTAGATTTGATCAGAATTACAGATGTAGGCCTACCTACTTACAGGCTTTCATTAGGTCACGTCATCAAAGTAGGCCTATTTAAAATATTAGCAAAATATAAATTTCAAAGGTCGTTAATTCATTGGATTGATGGAGTGTTCTGATGGTTGACCAGAAGCCATCAAACTCGCATAGATTACAGTCAGTGAAAAATTGCTCCATAAATGCGGGGCATAGATGACTTGAACACCAGGGCCCTCATCTATCAAACTTGCATAGAAACCATCGCAGAAATGAGCGCAGATCTCGTCGTACGACGAGGCTCACGTGAGATTTACTAAACATGTGTACCTCTCCAATCTCATCGTAAGAGCGAGCGGCTGTTGATAAATCCAGCGTCTGAAAACCATCGTAATTAGAATAATCACACCTTCTCTAAACCGGCGGGAAGGAGACCGCACCCCTGAGTTTGCGACATGGAGAGACGCAAACCGGCTAAAACATCCACGTTTCTGGTTGATTGACAGCTTGAAATTAGGCTTTACGCGAGGTAGACAACAAAATAACACGTGGAAATAATCAACAGCAGTCAACAGTGTTTCGGTTCTCAGAAGGGGTAGAGATTGATTTCCAAATAATGATGGTTAGGCCAACCCTACAATGAAATGTTTGATTGACTACAGTAGCCTAGACATAATGAAGATATTTTTTAATTAATATTATTTCAATATTTAAATATATGAAAATTACTAGCCTATATGATGATCTTTTGTAAACGAGGTCAAGAAAAGGGTCCTACGTGAAACTGGTCAACAAACAGTACCCAAACAATTGGTTGGGGAAGGAGAGTTTTACATGTGCGCTGTCCTTCTCGCGCTCATGTGCGCCCTGCTTCTGTACTGAGCTCCAGTCCTTCGACCGGATAGCCATTTTACCAACTATGGACGACTATAAAGTGTTATCGGACACACACGTGTCAAGTGTAGCCTATATTCGGATAGTAGTTGTGTGCGATCAAACGTCGAAACTCAACCGGGAGATTATGAGGCTACTGTATAGTCTATTGATTGATGTGCGCATGAACTCCCAGCTGTTAAAAACAGCTTTCATTGCAACAATAGCCCTATTCCAATGGTTGACAATAAGTGATTGACAAGTTGAACCCCAGATTGCATGCTATGTCTGTAATTTGCTGAGTAATAATTCCACCTGTTTGGCAGAATGGCCTACACCGTTTACATAATCCTGGCGAAAATTATGGAGACTAGGTTAGGTTGCAAGATTGAGACAGGTTTGATTCGCAGTTCTCAACAGAATCTAATTCCCAAAAATAATCCTTGCATGTTTGTTGTCTATGCACAACATGCCATCTGAAGTGGCCCATGTGCTTTACGTTTGTTAATAAGTAGGATATGACAACATTCTGGCGCTCCAACATTCACGCTCATTTCGTGAAGTATTCACGAAAAAATAGCTTAATTTTCGTGGTGCATTCACGTTATTTCCCGCCTTTCGTAAAGTCTTCACGAAAATAATACATTCATTTTCACGCTGCCTATTCACTTGAATTGCCCGACTATAATCAAACATTTCAAACAAGCAATTTAGGGTTAGGTTTAGGGTCAAGGTTAGGGTTAAGGTTAGGTTTAGGGTTAGGGTTAGGTTTAGGTTTAGGTTTAGGGGACATAAGGCGTAAGTACCGAAAGGGCGTCAAATTAGTGAGTCCCGAGTGTATCAGCAGTGTTCTGTCAGCACCCCCTCCCCGCTCCTGCAGACGTTTGGATAACCATAGCAGCAGTGGGGCAATTCAAGTGAATAGGCAGCGTGAAAATTAATCTATTATTTTTGTGAAGACTTTACGAAAGGCGGGAAATAACGTGAATGCACCACGAAAATTAAGCTAGTTTTTTCGTGAAGACTTCACGAAAGGCGTGAGATAGGGCTCGGCAACGTGGAAAAGGTGCCGTGCTCCTGCTCTTCAAAATCTGGTGCGTCACGGAAAGGCTGAGTTCAAGGTAGCCTATATAAGACCACTGGAGCATCTGGAAGATTATTCTCTGCTTTTATTTAGAGCAGTGTCAAACTAACGTTTCGAATTTACCACTTCTTCATCGGAGCCGAAGATGTGGCATCCTCGGCACTGCTCAAAATAAAAAGAAGAGAATAATCTTCCTCGTCTTTATGATAACTAAGTAGCCTATTAATGTCTGTAGGCTATATTCAGTAAATAACGGGTCTGGCTAAACACGTAATACTCAGAAATGACGTTGCAAAAGATCCAGTAGGCCTACACAAGAACAGACAAAGAAAGAAAACGACAAAAAGATAAGGAATTCACAAGAACTGAAAGAATAAACGAAAAAAAAAACCTCAAGGTGAAATTCAGCACACCCATTAAAGATGCAGACAAAGGATTGGACTTCATAAAGAAAGATAAAAAGAAAGAACAACAAAAGGAAGTGATGAGGCGAAGCACAGCTGAGGCTCAAACATATAGCATGGATAATAACTTAGCAGCTACAACCCCAATTACTCGACAAAGCAACACAGAGGCCTACTGGTAGGCTTACATGAAAAGCAGAGAATTGTAAACCTTATCAAAACACATTAGGCTACTGATTAACATAACATAATAATTGAGGCATATTTGCTATGAGAATACACATGGTTATGTGTTCATTAAAGTTGTAACAGGAGACAATTATAAAAGTAATGCGTTGCCTAGCCTATTGAGTGATGTGAAAGAGCTGCAAAGCAATAGGCTAGGTCATAGTTGGATAGTGAGTTTCAACAGTTCTAAATCAGAAATGTCTGACACTGAACAAAAACCATCTAACCTGTCTATCTAAACACTATAACCATTTTGTTCTGTATGGTTCTGATTTACAGAGTTTCATAACCAGAAACATGAGCACATGGAAAATGCACTGTAGGCTACATAGTAACATGAGGACCTAGCAGTGCCAATTTAGAAATGTTGATGGGTTTCAAGTACAGAATCATTTGTGCCAACACTCATGTTAGTTGGCCACGTATTTTCTCCATGAATCACTGTCAGATTTTCTCAAAATCCCGTGGCTACTGGATTGAGAGACAAACTGTGTGCAATAGAGACAGCTGCATTTTAACCTCTTCGCATAGATGTTCTAATCTCTTTGCGACCAAAATTGTAACAACTAAGTCTTAATCTGTTACTTAAGGCGCTCATTAATGTCATGGCAATGTTGTTATGATGTAGTTAAGTCTATTTTAGGAATGAGTAAATGGGCCCGCCGCCAGTCCCATTGTGTGTGTGTGTGTGTGTTGTGTGTGAACTCGTTACTTACTCTTTATTTACTCTTTAAAACAAAAAAAAACGAACCCCTCTTTGCAACTGCACTTGTTGTTCTGTATATTTTCTGTGCACTTTGTATTTGCGTGTGGTGTTGGCTTGATTATGTCCTCTTTTGAAAGTCGCTTTGGTTATAAAGCGTCTGCCCAATGCAATGTAATGTAATGTACTGAGGTAGAGGTTTTTCATCAGCATCTTGCTGTTAGACAGTTGTAGTCTATAAGCCACCTAAAAAAGGCTACCAGGAATGTTTCGTTGTTGAAGAACACCACTACTATTTCAATTAAGTTATAATAACTTGGATAGCTAATGTGAGTGTTACCATTAAAGGGGACATCCGGTGTGAAATGGCTTACGTTGTGTTAAAACATGATGATGAGCAATAACTTTTGCTGCATACCTCGCCTCCATAGGTCCCCTACATGCCGAAGTCCGAGTGCTAGTCAGAATTCCAGAGCTAGGTAAAATTTAGCTTCTGTTGTGAAGGACCGGCACCTGTTTAGCCATCATTATAAATCTCTACTTTCCATCGTTATAAATCTCTACTTTTTTACAAACAGGGCCGTTTCTAGAGGCTCCTTCACAGCCTGGCTACAGCATGCACCACAGAAGGTCTACAGTTACAGACACTTCACTCACTCGATCCTTGCCTGCTGTTCACCGAGGGTGCTGTCGAGAGAGCGCAGTCAATTCATTCTGAATGGAGTTTGCACTCAGACGCCCCTAGAGTGCAGTACCACCTGGAAATGTGGCGCGTGAAGTGTCTGTACTGTAGATGTGGTGCAGGCTGTAGCCGTGCTGTGACGCAGCCTCTACAAACGGCCCTGGTTGTAAACTAACGGTTCTCTATGCCTCGTTTTACATGTCAACAACCCAGGACTCTGCGGAATGAAGTATTGAGCAACTTCGAGCCTCGTAAATGGGTGGAAAGTAGAGAAAGTAGAGATTCATAACGATGGCTAAACAGGTGCCGGTCCATCACAGCAGAAGCTAAATTTCACCTAGCTCTAGAATTCTGACTAGCACTCGGACTTCGGAATGTAGGGGACCTATGGAGGCGAGGTATGTGGCAAAAGTTATTGCTCATCACCATGCTTTAACACAACGTAAGTCATTTCACACAGGATGACCCCTTTAATGGTAACACTCACATTAGCTATCCAAGTTATTATAACTTAATTGAAATACTAGTGGTGTTCTTCAACAACGAAACATTCCAGTTAGCCTTTTTTAGGTGTGCTTATAGACTACAACGGCCTAACAGCAAGATGCTGATGAAAAACCTCTACATCACCTCAGTACACTATGTCGCCTCTACCAAGATGTTGCCTCCACTCCCCACAAACACCCCACCACTTCATACCAGGAGCAGCAGAAACTCTGATATTCCCTAGCCAGCAACTTAGCTGTCTGGCTGATACACATTGGGGGTCCCATTGACAGTCCCAGTGGTTTTTCCTGTGCTGGATGGGAAATCAGTATCCCACACCTTGCCTTGACACTGGGCTAATCATGTATTCCCTTTTAGCGCTGCTGCCATGGCTGTCTGGGTCTGCAGGTGTTTCTGCCTCTATTCCTCAGAGGCCTTCACTGGACACAGGCCAGATGTGTCACCAGAGATGAAATCTATACCTGCACTAGCATCTGACTCAGGAGGGCAGGAATGACTGTGCTAGAAAATAGCTGGAATAGATCAATGCAAAAGAAAGTGTTGTTGCGAGGACGAGGGGAGAAAAAGACAGTCAGCGGCAGAGAATTAATGTGTAAGAGAAAATCAGAGAGAGAGAGAGAGAGAGAGAGTATTGTAGTATTGAAATAAACTAGACGGCCACTCTAATCGACATTTTTCTGAGTACACTGTGTTCAGGCAAATGGCAGAATACATAAATATAAATGCAATGACAGCTCTTATCTTGTGTTCAAGCAATGCCCACAATACAAAGTTTGATTAAAAAAAAAATGATGATGTTCTTACCCAGTTGTTGTTGATGACAGACTTGAAGCATATGGGCACCTGTAAAACACGCAGTAAAATGTTAGGATTCGTTTGTCAATTCTCAACCTATGAATATGAAAGAGACAGATGAGATGGGACATTGTAAAGTTCTTTAAAGTAGCGATCCCATTGCAATAGGAACAACATTGACATTGTTTGCCAGGTAATTCATGACTAGACTATGGTAGGCTATCTGTAGCCTATTATATTATAGGCCTAACCTTTAGGCAATGCCTATGGTTTGAATTGAGTTGTAAGATTCCGAATGTCTCAGCGTGTCAGCGTAGAATATCGCCCCCTTGTGGCCACATTAGCTAATGAAGATGAAGTTGCTTGAGTGATATGACATGTGGCATTATTGAGGGAAGATACATTTGTGCCGTCAGTATTTGTCCTTCATATCATTCAAAAGCACGGTGTGATACATGCTGTGTATTATGGTGCATATGTTTTGTGTCCTCCTTGACAAACTGACTGATTTGTTTTTTTCACTTGATCTTACACACATATTGATTACCATAGTGCCACATGTAATAACACTTTACTTTGATGTGAATTATTTCCAGATTTACATCGTGAAATGTTATTCTTCTTTTTTGTATGCATACAGCTGTGCGCCGTGCACCTTGTAAACTTGTTATGGTGACGGCACAGTCAACATGCAAAGAGATGAGAGACATGCAAAAACATGTCTATGAGAAGTCTCATTGTGAAAAAGGTTTTCTTTAATTATCTTCGAAATGACACAAGAAGTATAATTCTTGTTAAGCATGTCGTTCCATGACCATGTGTAGCGTCCGACACAATTGTTGTTTTCCTCGCACGACAACAGCGGCGTCGGCACTGTCCGAAATCGGTAAAACCTGTTCTGACTTCGAAAAAATGAATTGAAGTGAATGGGACCGTAAAGTCCAGAGTAGCTGTGGGTTCAAAATTCTAGATGAGGACCACAGGAGAGCAGTGATAATGTGATGCAAAACGTGGAATATTTTCCCCGCATTCATTTAGAACTCTCAGGCAGGCTTTAATATTACTGACATCCTTCTGCGTGCCTTTGTGTGCGACACAGCACAATGAACTCGGGCAAACGTCAAACAGGAGTCGTTTGGGCTCCTCGATCCACTGATGAGAAATTGGTTGTTCTCAGCAAGATAATTTCATCATGGCATAAGGTTTTCATTTTAACCACAATAAAGTTTAACAGTTCATCTTCAACAATCACCTTGCCATTTTCAGTTTTGTAGATTGTAGGTTTTACGCGAGGACACCTCTACCTGCGGCACCTGCTGTCGCCGCCATGACAGTGCAGAGTCATTAATTAATATAACATAATAACTAATTAATATTCAGATTGAAACGCATTGTTATATTTTTTGGGTTGTGAAAAAAGTTGTGTCCTGAGCCAAAAAAGGTTGGGATCCACTGTTGTAATGGCACAGCTGATGAGGAGTGGAGAGCAGTTGCAATGGGCCGGGTGATTGGGTGGTAACACAAACACTCCAGAGTTGGATCCAATATGCAGATTAGATGATGCAGCTGATCCAACTGGCACATGAGTCGACTAAGTGAGAGGACTAGAGAAATATTTTGGAGCTGGTGCCTTGTGCGTGCGTGCGTGGATTTTTACCAGCATCCTCCACTACCTCGACAAAAAAAAATATTGTCTACAGACAGACAGACAAAGCCTAGAGACCAGCCTCAGGCAGACCCTCCTCTATGCATTCTCTCTCTCTCTCTCTCTCTCTCTCTCTCTCTCTCTCTCTCTCTCTCTCTCTCTAGAAGGGTTCAGCTCTGGCTTCTTCTTCCTCCAGGGAGTTGTAATTACTCTGTGCTGTCGTCACCCCTGGAGGGTTTCACTTGCAGCCACTCAGCTTAAAACAATAATAGACATTTACATTCTATTGACGTAGCAGACTTCCTAATGCAAACTGACTAGCGGCAGAAGAGAGACGTGCATTTCTTTTACTTCTAATACTGTGCTTCCTGTTTCATGCACATTTACAGAGAGAGAGAGAGGGAGAGTGAAAGTGAGCAAGCCTTTGCGTATTGATTTTAAGCATATTGTGTTTTGCCATCATCAATGGTCCCTGGTGACTTACCCATGACCTTCTCATTTCTCCCACTTACAATTCATCTGACACTCAGATGCACACATTGACACACACACGTGCACGCACACACGCACAATACAGTCTGTATTGTATCTGTATTGTATTATACAGATCACTAAAGCTGTTTCATGGATGCATTCTTTTCTTTCTTTCTTTCTTTCTTTCTTTCTTTCTTTCTTTCTTTCTTTCTTTCTTTCTTTCTTTCTTTCTTTCTTTCTTTCTTCTCAGTGCCTTCTTAATTAGGAGATGAGAAAACACAGAGCAACGCGATGACTCCCCGTGTTCCTTTATGATTTAATAAGTGTGTATTTATTATGCAGCAGAAACATATAAAGGTTGGCATCTTTGATGTGGCAGCAGCAGGCTCAATTACAGCGTGTGTAAAAGTGTGTCGTGTTATTTTTATGTGGATCCCTGCAGCAGTTGTGTGTGTGGGGGGGGGGGGGCTGTCTGTCTGTCTGTCTGTGACAGTGTTAGAGAGAAACATAGGCAGGGACAAACAGAGAAAGCGATAGAAAAGTATGTGTGTGCGTGTGCGTGTGCGTGTGTGTGCGTGCGTGCGTGCGTGCGTGCGTGCGTGCGTGCGTGCGCGCGTGCACGCATGTGTGTGTGTGTGTGCATGTGCGTGTGTTGTGTGTAGACAGAAGATGTGTATTTCTACACACTAAATTGGGCTCACATATGAGGCTGGCTTTCTTCATAGCTCTCTAATTAAAACGTAATAATGAACCAAATAGAGGCAACACGACCACACTACTGTGTTTCCTCACTACTGGCTCTCCATCCACACACAGACAAGCCCCCTCAATGGCTTACCAGAACACAGAGAGTGCGTTACAATATGCGACCTTGCCTCCTCCACTTGTGCTTGTCTCCTCATACCAGGAAGTAATATGTCACGATGACATCACTGACCACAGCATTATATTTCAATATCGTGCAAAAGCTCAATTGTAAAGCCTTCTTCTCATTTGCAATTGGGATGGTGAAGGAAAAACAGTCCCTAAAAAGTTGTTGTGGCTAGGCTGACAGCTGGGAAACTTTATCGGTTTCTCCACAGAGGAGGGGCCAGGAGGTGAGGCGAGGAGACAAGCACAAGTGGAGGAGGCAAGGTCGCATATTAGAATGCACTCACAAAGACCCACAATGCACCTGTGCCCTGCATGGCGTCTTAATTCACCTGCACTGGGTTCAAAGACAGGGCAATGTGAATTGCAGCCAGGCATACACGTATGGGATGGTTAAATATCACTCTGCCCCGTTCACAGATACTGGCTGGACGCTGCCTTCACCACAAGATGAAAGAGAGACAAGGAGAAGATTAAAAGGGAGGAAGAGCATCGATCCAGGCCAGGTTTAAAATAAATAATCACTGTGATAACTAATGGAGGCAAGGAGGCTCAGTGCAGAAATGCGCAGGCTCAGCACAGGCTCAATAGCAGTCCGCTATACTAAGCAGCCAGCTGTGTGGAGAGTTAAATCCTCATTTAAACATCGGCTGCATGTTTGATCAGATTTATGAGTTTCATATGCGATGGGGCCGCCACCACTGGTCACACCTCGCTGCAGTCATCAGGGAAGTGAGGAATCGACTGCTGCAGCACGATTACATGGACGTATGTCTACAATATATCCAATAAATATAAATATATCCAGACCTGAATACGGTATGAAGAAGGCACTCTGTGATACACAGAATTCATATGTCAGCTTGGTGCAGCTTTAGTATAAAAAACCTAGATGATAAGTCTAACAGCAGAAAGTGAATAATATGGTGTAGAATAATTCCTTGTAATAACCCAATTCCATATGTTGTGGATAGAGGTGTGTTATTGCACTATACGTAGGCGTATAGTCCATCCTGGCACTGTCATACTCTGTGTGTGTGTACTCTGTTTGTGTGTACTCTGTTTGTGTCTGTGTACTCTGTTTGTGTGTGTGTGTACTCTGTTTGTGTGTACTCTGTTTGTGTGTGTGTGTACTCTGTTTGTGTGTGTGTGTGTGTGTGTGTGTGTGTGTGTGTGTGTGTGTGTGTGTGTGTGTGTGTGTGTGTGTGTGTGTGTGTGTGTGTGTGTGTGTGTGTGTGTGTGTGTGTGTGTGTGTGTGTGTGTGTGTGTGTGTGTGTGTTGTCTTTATTCATGTATGCATGTGTGTTGTTTTTTCTGTTAAGTGGTACTGTTTTCCAGCCATGTGGACACACACACACACACACACACACACACACACACACACACACACACACACACACACACACACACACACACAAGCACGCACGCGGGCACACATGCACGCACACACGCACACACACGCACGCACACACACACACACACACACTCACATTCGCCAGTTTTTGCAGTTTATATTAATTAATTTGCATCTTTTTCCCCCATTCAATACAGCATTGATCGTGAGGGGCCGAGATTAAAAAAACACAAGATGATTTAATGAGTCATGGCTCTGTGCACAGTGGGTGAAATAATGTAACTTTAAAAGGCTGCTTCTCCACAGCTTATTTCGCCATAGAGCTTGAAAGTGATGTCATATCCTCTGCTTTCATGGGACCTCAGGACGTTTTTAGCGGGAAAAAAATAGCATATAATCTATTGGCGGTATTTAAATTATATTTTGATCCCGTTTGAATTATGGCACGGGCTTCGCATATGTTGTTTTTGGTATCTTTATATGTGCCTATCTTTACCGGTGCCTTTTCAGACCCCAGTCCAGCCCTGTTCCCTTCTCTTATATTTTCCTCCCAATTATACGTTTCTCCTACCTTTGTTGAGATGCTGCAAATAATCGCTGTGTCCTTCACAGACATTTAAGCAATGAGTACCCAACTGAAATGCTCTACTTTTTTTCCTTTTTGTCTTCTGCCTCCTATAATTTGCCATCAGGATTGTCTCCCTCTATCTTTTTTCTCCCCTTTCTCATTCTTTCACTCTGCATCTTTCTCTGTTTTCACCTCTCCTTCATTTTCTACTGATTTTTGAAATACTGCAAATAATAGCCATGTTTGGTTTAAAGCCATGTTTGGTCCAAATTCATGCCTTGACGAACTAAACATATTGGGAAATAGATTTTAAAAACTCATGTCTGACTCACATCTCTGATTAAATTTAGCTTAGAGCATCCAATTCCACCGCCCAAAATACATTTCGGGCTCCTTAAGTGCTAGCCTGGTCCTGACCATCCCGTAATACTACCATTTCCATTTCGTATTCATGGTCTGGACTTAGTTTGATCTGACGCGATTGCAGGAAGCAGGAAGGACATCTTCAGGAAAAACCAGGATTTAACTTATAAGTTGTTGAACAAACATGTCTGACGTCTATCTATGGCGATGTAGGACCGTTTAACAGACATGTCTGACAGAACATCCTACCATAGGATAAAATTACAATGTAGGACCGTTTGTCAGAACACTGGCGCAAATCCTACCGGTCAACATCGCTCCACAGAAGACAGGTACCAGACGTAGTGCGGAGCCAAGTGTCTTGGCGGAAGTATGTAGGATGGCGCGCGAGGCTACTTAAGTACAGAAATATTCTTTGTTTTGACTGTTTTGTTTTAATAATGCTACAAAACAACATGGCTCAGCAAGTATGCAAGATCTTATTATTGTTTTTTTCTCTCTTCCTTTTCTCCTCCCTTCTTTCCTCTTCTTTTCACGAACCCTCCCAGTATCTAATTATCATTTCGTTTTTTCATTTATCCTTTATTTAGTCAGGATTGTCACACTGAGACTTAGAAAATTTTGCTGCCAAGGACACCTACATATCAGACTCAAACAGACAGTAAACATATGATATGGAAAATAAACTTACAACACATTCTGAAAAAAATAAACTTACATAAAACACAGTGTCAGGTAAAAGTTATCAGACAATTTGTCTGTTCCTCCGTCAACTTTCTACAACTTAATGACAGCAAGACTGAAGTTGTAATTTTTGGATTCCCAAAATCAATTCCCAAAGTTACTGGCCACTTATCTCACCTCTCCTCCTTTGTTAAGCCATCTGCCATCTGCCAAAAGCCTTGGGGTAATCTTTGATTCGGACATGTGTCTTAAAAAACAGATTAATTCTGTTATTAAAAGTAGCTTCCATCAGCTGAGAGTAATCACCCCACTCAAGCCCTCTCTGTCCATTCAAGATTTTGAAACAGTCATCCACGCCTTCATAATATCTCGGCTGGATTACTGCAATGCCCTTTACTTTGGCCTCCCCTAATGCCAGCTAGCTCTTCTGCAGTTGGTCCAGAATGCTGCGGCCAGGCTTTTAACAGGCACAAAGAAGTACGAACACATCACCCCTGTCCTCTCCTCTCTGCATTGGCTCCCCATTTGTTTTAGGATTCAATTTAAAATTTTACTTTTGGTTTTAACACATTTCTACACATTGGCCTTTGCTTCCTAGTTTCATCCCTTTTTTCAGTTTTTTTTTTACTTTTTTTTATTTATTTATTTATTTATTCATTTATTTATTTATTTATTTATTCATTTATTTATTTACTTACTTATTTATCTTTATCCATGTAATGTTATCTTGCCTTTTATTCACTGTGGAAGGCCTTTTGTATCTTATGTGTTTTATTCCTGCTGTTGACTTTGTCTTGTTTTTAATATCATTTTCAGTATTACTTAATTTTAGTATTTCAGTCTGACACTGTACAGCACTACAGTTCTTGCTGTTTAAATGTGCTTTATAAATTAAACTTACTTACTTACTATATGTATCTGTATCCTGCTGCAGAAAATCAACTGCTGTTTGTAATGAACCAGTTCTCCTTTGCATCCTCACACACCACCTCTCACTACTGAGTAGGCCGACAGGTATCATGCTGCAGGTAAGGACATGCACCAGCAGATACAGGTTTCACTCAACCCCAGTTCCCAAAAGTTAATTCCTATGCCCTTGTGGTAAATGACTTAATATTCGTCAGACATGCCTGCCTCTCTTCTGCAAAGCAGCTCTCTTTTAATCAACCCAACGTGTACCATCATATCAGCTCTGCTTTGCGCTTAATTGGGGAAATAATATTTCAACAATGCGTGTAATTAACTTTTCACAGCTGGGTACAATATTTTAGCTATCTTTAACTACATAAATTAATTGATTTTGTAATGTTCATTTACAACATTAAAGTTCGACAATTTGCAGTCTCAGATGTAATTAAGTGCTCCTCAGTATTTCTTGAAGTTAATATTAGACCCTATAGTGACACATTTATATTTCACTGGCAATGATAACAGGACCGACCTGCCTGTGATGCACCAGTCACCAGCAATGAGGTCCTCAGAAAAATGTGAATTCTAATTGATTTTTTAAGGTTAAAAAAAATCCTTATTAGTCAAACAATTAAGAACCGTACCACACAGTATGTAGCAGCAATATATTTAAAATAATTAGTAAATGTGAAGGGTATGTACCAGTACTATGTGTGTTTAAGGCAAAGTGTGCGAGTGTGTGTGAAAGATTGAGAGAGGGTTTCATACAGTGTATGAAAGATTGAGAGAGAGTTTGTGTATGTGTGTGTGAGGTTATTTCAGTAGAGTAGCCCTCTGGCCCTCATTGAGTCACCATGTCCTCGGTCAGCACAGTCTGTTCTGAAAAAACACACACACACACACACACACACACACACACACACACACACACACACACACACACACACACACACACACACACACACACACACACACACACACACACACACACACACACACACACCAACACGTGTCCGTGTCCGTGTGTCACAGCCAGCAGTTAATTGCTCTCAAATGATTTGGCCACATCAACGGGTGCGAGAGGAGCCTGGTGTGTTAATTGTGTGAAATGTCATTTGGAGTCTCTAATCTGCTGACAGAGTGGCGTTGGCTCTGAAAGGTCCCCCACCTCCTCTGGGATGGCCAGCAAAATACTTCACATCACCAGATCTGTAAATACACAAAAACATACATGCAAATGCACACGCACACACACAAACACACACACACGCACACACACACACACACACACACACACACACACACACACACGCACATGCACACACACACACATGGACTCATATGAGCAGAATCATAATCAATCATAATCACACTCACACGCCTGCACCTGCAGAAATTCTCTCCCTCACACACAAATACCCCCCCCCCACACACACACACACACACACATATACACACAGACACACAGACACACAGACACCACACACACACACACACACACACACACACACACACACACACACACACACACACACACACACACACACACACACACACACACACACACTCACACACACACACACCAAAAAAAGGAAAGAAAGGAAAGACATTGGCAGGGCCTTATCAATAAGGCAGGTGCCACATCAGGTATGGACCATCGATGTTCTTTCTATTCTGCACTTTAATTGTATTATCCGCCCGATTGGCTGAATGAAGTCTAAATCAATAAGTTTGATCAAATCCAAATCCAACCGCTGAGATGAGGGCAAAAAGTAACTGGTCACAGCCCAGTCAATAATTCAAATCAGAGGTCAAATAATGAGCATGAGATCAGAGACAAGCCCACTTGAACAGGAGCAATCCAGTGGAGTGATAGCATCTGGAAAGGGAAAAGAGGAGCGGGAGAGGAAGAAGAGAGGAACAGGGGAGGAGAGCAGGAAGGAAGGGAAAGAGAAATAGAGGAGAATTTGGAGAGGAGAGAGTGGAATGAGCGAGGAAGAGATAAGTAGGAGAGGCGGATAACTGGTGTGAAGGAAAGGAGAGGAGAGAAAGAAAGGAAAGGGGGAAGATAAGAAGGAACAGGAAGAGGTAGATAGAACAGGTTGATAAGACTTAGAGAGAAACAGAAGAACGGAGGGAGGATAACAAGCTTTTGAATGACAACAAAGGGAGAGAGGGATAGAGAAGAAGAGCAGAGGAGAGGTGGTGAAGGGAAAGATGGTGAAAATGGAAATGAGGACAGAAAATTAGGGAGAGGAGGAGAAAATAGAGAAGAAGGGAACAAGTGCTGCAAGGAGACGAAGGAGATTGTGTGAGATAAAATAGAGAAGTGTAAGGGAGAGATTTGTAAGCTCATATTTTCCACATACAACCCGGCTTTTTCCTGTATTGCCGTGTCAAGCTGACTGGAAGAGTTGAGTCACCCTGGTTTGCATTAACCATTTTACACGAAGTGGGTGGCCAAAACGAAGGTTAGGACAGAAGCTTCTGAAAATTGTAGTTTGGAATGGGCCATTGCTATGGTTGGACTTGCGTTTTTGACGTTATCACATAGCATCAGTCTATGTAGGCTAGTTGACTAACGTAAGACCGACAGATATCTAAATCATGAAATTATCCAGTGTCAAATTTAAGATTATTTTAAGGTAGTTGATCGGGTGGCCATTTTTGTTTATTCACCGTTGCAGGCGAGCTGGTGCACAGTATTCTGGGAAGTAGGCAGTGACAGGCTCAGTGCGGTACAGCCAGATGAAATACTGAGGGCTAATTGAAAATAAACTGCAGCTGAGTCATGCCTTGTGGTAGCCTAGCGAGCTAAACCCCAACAGCTCAAATTCAATTTGCAGCCTCTAGGGGCGTCTAGATTTCTAGGCTAACTTTGTGGAGCTGTACTGGGTAGTGGAAAATGGGCAGTGGAGAAGCCCATTGGCATTGGAGGTGATTGTACATAGGGCCCAAATTTTGCTGCATATTGTCAAGATGCCTAGGAGATGTTCAACTATCTGGAGAATCACTCTCACCATAAACCCACAACATTCACATTTTTTTACATTATATGATCCCACTGGCGATTTTAGGCTCAGGCATTTTTAAGTAACATATTGGATCTTAGAACAAATTTGGACAAATTAGAACAAAAACAACACAAAACTATTTTAACTGTCCCATGAGATGCTGGCTAGCAGGGTGCCATGTTAATCTGCACTGCTCAATGCAAATACAGAAAAAAAACTTTGAACTTTACAAATCACACTAGTTATACTGCCCTACAATCTTAGAACGCAGTAACTCTGAAAACGGCAAACTGAGAAAAAAGGTTTTCCATATGGCGCGACAACTGTGTTGTCGGTAAATTGGTGGTGACACTTCCTGGTAATGCTTGTTTAGGATAGAAATTTAATGCACACAAAAAAAACCCCCAAAAAAACAACATTTATGTGTCTTTTTGCCACAAAAAACAGAGTTACTGCGTTCTTGGCTGGTATTACTGCCACAAAATGGAGTTACTGCAGGAGTTACTGCGTTCTTAGCTTGTATTACTGTCTACTCCCAAACCAGTCCCATTGGAACGTGCAGCAGTAACTCGCCGACTTACTGCGTTTTTGTTTAACCTTTTTTGGGTCATTTTTGCACTTTCAAAATGAGTTTTCTCCAAAACGGGACGGTGTTGGACCACCATTTTTGGACACAAGACAAATGAGGTAGTTTAGAACCGATTTCCGATATAAATTTTTTTTCGACCATTTTGAGTTACTGCGTTCTAGTATTGCACGGCAGTATAGTCCAAATGTGGTAATGTTGTTTAGTATGGGATAAAACTGAACTGACATACGTTCTGGTTGATGTGTTTTGCCTATTGTGTGGCAAAATGCAATTATCCTCTTGTGTGTCCAATATGTTCTCGGAGGAGAGTGTGTTCTTCCGATATAAAATTGTGTATCTAGAGCAGTGGTTCTGAACCTTTTTTGAACAAACGCCCCCTGGACCTCACAAGCCTCCCAACGCCCCCTTGACTTCATTATAAGCCTACCAACACCCCCCTTTGTATTAAAATAAAATAGACTAATGCCCCCAATAATGGCTAAGCACCGCCCCGGCACAACTGTATCCTTCCCAACGCCCCCCTAGGGCTTCCTAACGCCCCCCTGGGGGCTGTACTGCCCCCGTTGAGAAACACAAGTCTAGGGAAAGCAGAGATAAACAAATATTTATGTTTGTGGTGTTTGCTATTTCTGTAGCCAGACATCCCTCTCCCATGTCTGTGAGAACATGAAGCGATAATCCTTTAATGTCATTAAGATGCCGTATTTATTTCTGTGGCCTGAAACTTTTCAAAGATTTTTCACATCACATCTTTTGCTAAGACTGTTTGCAGCTTTGGACTGATAGTTTTCAAGCATTACTGTCAAGAGATTTCATTCCCCCTTTTTTATGAGAGAGGAAAAATATGGACAGCTTCAAGACATGGGATTACATAACACTTTATTTATCAAATAGGAAAAACTCACAATGTTACTACCACTTTCACTTCCACCGGCTGCTCACAGTCTCACTATATTTGCACTCCCTACATGAAGAGTAAATAATTGATGACTCTTCTTGGTGAACATTATTACCCTTTTTGTTGACCTTTAACTTTCTCATTTTCACAAATGATGCAGTGGCCTCTACAACTCCTCAGTCATGGAAAAGACACCTGCGGCCAGACCATACATAACACATAATACCAGAGAGAATACGGAGGAGGAATGAGATCTTTGATAATAGTTTGTGTTAGCTTGTTTTGTTCTTCCATGTTTTGATCATTTCTTTTGCATAGAGACATAGGTAGGCAACCGCCTTAGGCCCATGCAACTCTGTCATCCATGTCTTTATGGACCTTCCTTTGTGCACTGGTGCATAGTCATTTTGAGGAAGAGGAGAGGACGCGCTCCAAAGTGTTCCTACAACGTTGGGAGCTTGGAAATGTCCAAAATGTTTTGGTATCCTGAGGTATACTGAAACCCTAACTAAAAAGTCTCTCTCGACTATTTGAGGCAGATGTCTCCATTGACAGACATACCTGCCTACGGAAATTCATGTGAGGGAGGTCAAGAACACCCCCATAGAAATTCTGTCTCTCTCTCTCTGAAGGAGAGTCATGGTGAGATGATACCTATTGCTACTCCAGCAGGTCAGTGGGACTACAGTACTTCTGTTACAACCCATTCCTACTCCTTCTCATACTGTAATGTGTGTAATTGCTTGTTCGTTCTTCCTTTCTTCTTTTTCTTTATCCACTTTCTTCTTCTTCTTCTTCTTCTTCTTCTTCTTCTTCTTCTTCTTCTTCTTCTTCTTCTTCTTCTTCTTCTTCTTCTTCTTCTTCTTCTTCTTCTTCCACCAATTTTTAAGGACATGTTGTGGCCAGCACTGGGCATTAATTCTGTTGCTTTGATTTGGTTTCACAGGAGATTGGCCGGGCGCGTAATACTCTCAAGTGCTTAGCATTGGCTACCATAGCGTAGCGTTCCCAGCCACAGCTCAGCGTGGGAGTGACTTAATAATTCCAGTAGCCATGCCATAGCCTAATGTAGCTAAGCCTAATGTACCTTAGCCTTAGCCCTGACATCACTGCTTTCCCAGGCTGTTTCTCCACTACACACAGACAGGATGATGGTGGCACACTTGTAGCTACATGCTACACGGATCCATTGACTTTCACTAGCTTAGCGACATACTCCCTCTTTTAACTTGTCTTAAAGCAAGACAATGCTTAACATGAAAAATAAGACACTTTACCACCTTTATAAACCCCAGCCAACGAGTTTAACTGTATTAAACCCAAAATAGTGGCATAACCCGCGTGACATTATGCTCTATATTATTGCCCGCACGCTGTGCCACCGTGACACACTCATAAATAGGGTTGGCAATTGTCAGTGGAAAAAATACAGGACACTTCACTGTGTCAGGGTTGTGGGGGTCCTCCCCCATAAAATGTTACAGTCCTATATTCTAACGCAATTTAACGTCCCGTGTCCCATTTCAGCTCAAAACAGAACCCGTATTTTTATCTCTTAATACGAGATGATTCCGTATTTCAAGGGACAGTTGGCAACCCTACTCAGAAATTAAGTTAGGATATTTCAGCGTAATGACTGACCTTAGAGCTGGAGCTTGCAAAGTTAAAAATGCACACACACACACACACACACACACACACACACACACACACACACACACACACACACACACACACACACACACACACACACACACACACACACACACACACACACACACACACACACACAAAGTTCTCACCTCTTACAGACATTGGAAGTGAAGATTCTATAGGCAGACAGCAGCAGTATGCACCAATGCTTTTATTGAGCTGTCAGAACACTAACTTTTGGCTTGCCTCTCTTCACTCAATTAGCCCCCAAAACAGTATGTCCCTTCATCCGATGTCAGACTTCCCAATGTCTTCCACAGAAGATGAGAAATAAAGCCAGGTCAGATAATAAAAGCAATAGATACATCCTGAAGAAGGCCATAAGGGCCAAATTGCATACACATTGTTCCTTAATAAATGGTAAAAAAAAATTGTAACCTTGAGTGCCTCGGATTTTCTTTACCTGGAAGAAATAACATCAACAGGGTTACATCTGATAACCCTCCAACATACCACATGAGGCCACTGCATTCAATACGACAAGCAACCCTTCATTTGAAATTCGTACATATCCATCTGTAAGTGAATGAAGCGAAGGATAGCTCTTCAGATATTTCTTTATCCGCCTATGTAGGTGAATAAAGAAAGAACATTCTGAAGAGTGCCGCCCTTCACCTCATTCACTTACTGTATCTATGTTTTATGTAGGATTCAGCAGCTAGTTAAGAACTGTGTCAACTCAATCATACGGCAATAGTGTGAACGCGTCTCCCCCACTTACATATTCATCTGGCCATCACAGGGGCAAATGGCCACGGTCTCAATCTTTTCTGTGTTGTCTACAGTTAATTCATACTGACCTTGATGTCTAAGAACATTCATCTGATTCAGAAGCAAAAGCAAGACCATACTACTGTAGGCCTATCTCTCCCATAAGTACTTCTAGTCATCAAGGCTGGATTAAGTCCATAGCGGCTACTAATGTAAATCTGTATACTTCAGTAATTCTAAATGTATACAATTTACACCCTCATCTTCATCTCTCTCATTTACCTAAAGTGCTATGAATGTGCAAAGTCTCTTAAATTGTCGATATTAGTCACACATACATTTGAGGTTAAGTACATAAATGCATACTAGCTCTCTGTCAGTAAGCATTACACACACATGCATAATTAAGGGCATGCTGTGTAAATGTCAGCAATGCACTCACTCTTTCATTGGACTGAGAGTACATGATCTCCTGAGTGTGTGCTAGTGACATCTTTGCAGCCTGTTCTGTAGTCTTATGTGAATTCTAAACGGCTGTTTCTTTGCTTTCACATAACGATTAATACCAATGGGCTTGGTGATCTTATTTTGCTATTTAAGACTGAAGGTATTGACATTTACTTATTGGAGATCGTTAAAACAGCAAACATATTAACTGTGAAAAAGCACATGAATTGATAGACCAGCCTAAATGTGAGATTGGATGTGTAATTTAGTCTGGCCCCGATGGATAATACATTCGAAGATTGTTGATGAGAACAACCCATTGTCTTTCAAACCGTGCCTGTGCCTACAGGCTGGCGCTCTGACCAATCAGCGCTATCTCTCTCATTGATGTGCTTTCCCAACGTTGTGAGCTTCGTCGTCACTCCCTCAAAACCCCGCCCACTTTGATTCAAAACAAATATCTGTGTTGTGATTGGTTTGCCAGATTCTTGGCAAGCATGGCAGACCACTCCAACGATGCGATGCCAAACCACTCGCAGCAAAAAAAATTGGCGTCCAGCGGGTGGTGCTGGTTTACTAGGCTACAGGAATTTATCATTTTCAACCAATTATACCTGCCAATATCTATGGACTCCAAATGGCACATAAAACTGTCTCTCTGTCAGTCATCATTGATAATAATAATAATAATAATAATAATAATAGTAATAATAATAATAATAATGATGATAATAATAATAACAATAATAATAATAATACGTTTAGTTTAAAAGCGCCTTTCAAAACACTCAAGGACACTGTACAGAGAGAAGCAATACTAAAACATGACGCATACAAAAGAGTTTGTAAAATAAATAAATACATTTCACATTACACGTGCATTCAGAATTAAAAGCTGTCTAGATGTCAGCAATGCATTCACTCTTCCTCAGGGCTAAGAGTGTGTGCTAGTGACTGATTTCTGATTCTTATACATTTTCTTTCCTTACACAGAAACATTTATATTCAGGAGTTTGGCCATCCAATTGTGCTAGTAAGTGTGCTTAAGGTTCAAGTGTCGAATTTTATATATTTTAGATAGTTATAACAGAAAAATCATCAACTGTGAAAACATATATACAGTATTTTTGTTATATATAACCTTAATACCCATGCACTCCAAATGACTCATAAACCTGTCAGCCATGAAACGCTCCTCATTTTATAATCCTCACCTCTGGGCCTCTACCTGTCCAGGTAAGCTGCTGGGTAATGATGACAGCTTTTCTCTTTTCTTGACAAGTGTTGGATCCAGCAGTGGACTTATTTTATAGGGTTCCAGCTGTATTTAAACTGCTTAAGCAGTCTGGCAGAGTGGTTGGGCATTTTGTACACAATTAAATGGTGTCAGTTAGCCGTTAAATTGCTTGCGGTCAAGATTGTCGGTCAAGACATGGTCTGATTGGTTGGGTTGGGGGTGACCGCTGAGATTTGCTGCACAGCTGAAGATGCCAAAGGGGCATAGCTGTGTAACAGCATGCAATAGGTATACCTGTGTGTGTTCATGTCTGTCTATGTCTATGCCTTTGTCTGTGCATTATACAGTGTGTGTGTGTGTGTGTGTGTGTGTGTGTGTGTGTGTGTGTGTGTGTGTGTGTGTGTGTGTGTGTGTGTGTGTGTGTGTGTGTGTGTGTGCGTGCGTGTGTGTGTGGTGCTTGTGTGTACACATGGCAGAGAACACAGATTGAAAATCAGAAGAAAGGATAGCAGTCCCAGTTACTAGTAATGACTTCCGCTGCCTTTCTTCTGATTTGACATGGTTTCTAGCATTCAGTCTTATGTTGTTTGTGTGTGAGTTGAGCTCCTTCTACAAACTTCAAAGGTCACCAATATAGGCCAGTCAATCTAGCAGAAAAACATGACCAACAAAGTCAAAACATGGGACGAATTGCTGTAGTAGTGGTTCCTACTTTTAAGTGATCCTTGAACCCATTTGCATCTCATATTAAAAATCTAACAATTCATATTTAGTGCAACATGCTTTTTTTTCAAAGGTCAAAGTTGGATATTTCCCATTCATTTTTCCATAGGGTGACATTATAAGAGATACTATGGGAATAGGGTAAAATTTTAACATTTTAAACTCACAGTTGGTAACCCACAATAAGGAAAATATTTTCATTAAATAGTTTTCTGAAATATGATTATTGAACTGAGGTCATATGGAGGCCTACTGAAATAGGCCATGTGATAAAATGTGTTGTAACAGACCAAACATAAAACAAATTGCAATAGTAATGGTTCATACATTATCTTGATCCGTATACCCCTCTGCCTGACATTAAGAATCTATTCTCATCAATTTAGTGGAGTATACTTTTTCCGAGGTCAAACGTACAGATTTTACCCACTGAAGAGCAAGATGCATTGGAAATCTGCTTCTGACCTTTAAAAAAGTATGTACTACTAAAGTGATCAAGGTAGATTTTTCTAGGTAGATGTAGGGGGATAAAGTGTTAATAAAAAGTGTGAACCATTACTTTTGTAATTTGTTTTATCTTTAGCCCATTGTTGCGTTTTACCACATATTTCAGTAGATGTGATCTCATTTAATCATCACATTTCAGACAACATGCAATACAAAAAATATTTGTCTTGATGTGAATAAACTAATGTGAAAGTTCTAAATTGATATCTCATAGTTTAACATTTTACCTCATTCACCAAGTATCTCCTATTGTCTCCCTTTATGGAAAATTTAATAATAATAATAATAATAATAATAATAATAATAATAATAATTGTATTTGTATAGCACTGTGTCATACAAGGCATGTAACTCAAAGTGCTTAACAAATGGAAAAAAAAAAAACATTTTTAGAGATAGATTTAAAAGGAGAGGTATAGAGGAGAGGCAGAAAAAGCAGGAAGGCAGAGGAAGAAGAGTTAGACAGAGAATGTAGAGTCATAAGGTCAACGTAGGATAGGACCAGGATTCTTAGATGTGTAAGGTCCATAGTGGCTGGGCCTATCATAAGTCATAGATAGTCACACAGAGATTGGGCGCTCAGGTGCAGCCCCTGGTGGCATCAGGGGTGAGGAAAAACTCCCTTTCGCTTGATTCATAGTTTGTAAGGGGGGAAAAAAAAGCTCAGTGAAGTCTGAGAAAAAAAAAAGACCCCCTATAGTCAGGAAGAAACCTCAGGCAGAGACCAGCGGCCACCTAGGGGAGCCCTCTGCTAGGGCTGGTTGCGAGTAGTAAGGGCGCTGCGGCAGCTGGGACACTATGACGCCTTGGCAGCTAGGAGTTGGCAAGGATGAAGAGGTGGGTCTTCAGCTGCTTCTTAAAGGAGTCGACGGAGGTGGCTGATCGGATCTCGATGGGGAGGGCGTTCCATCTCTTGGGCGCATAGCAGGCAAACGCGGCGTCGCCGATCTTCTTCTGCGGGGGGGTGGGGGTCCTTAGCAGCTTGGCATCAGTGGACCTGAGAGCTCGAGCAGGGGCATAAAAAGAGAGCATGTCTGAGATATAGCTAGGGGCAAGTCCATTTAATGCTTTAAATACTGTGAGCAGAATCTTAAAGTCGATTCTGTATGAGACAGGTAACCAGTGCAGGTCTGCCAAGACAGGAGAGATGTGCTCTCTCATTCTGGTTCTTGTTAGGATTCTTGCCGCAGAATTTTGAATGAGTTGCAATTTGTCAATTAATTTTTTTGGGAGACCAGAGAAGAGAGCATTGCAGTAGTCTATCCTACTGGTGACAAAGGCATGAATAAGTTTCTCGGCGTCTTGTTGGGGGGCCAAGCCGCGCACTTTGTTAACATTTCTAAGATGGAAAAAAGCAGATTTTGTTATCTTGTTGATGTGAGGCTCAAAGCTCAAATCCGAGTCTATGACCACACCTAGGCTAGTAACCTTATCTCTAATGTGTATGCTTAGGTCACCTAGGCTTGAGTGGAGTTTTGCACGTTTTTCCTTAGGCCCAATGAGCAACACTTCAGTTTTATCCTCATTTAATTTTAGGAAGTTACTGTTCATCCAATCTGTGATGGCAGACATGCATTTAGTCAAGGCATGAATGGCAGTGGTTTGGCTAGGCTCGACAGAGATATATAGTTGAGTGTCATCGGCATAGCTATGAAAATCAACATTGTGCTCTCTGATGATGGAGCCCAGGGGCAACATATAGAGAGAGAAGAGGAGAGGGCCCAAGCAACTACCCTGAGCAACTCCAAAAGGCACATCATACTTGTTGGAGACGTGTTCTCCGATGGTGACAAAAAACTGCCTTCCTGTAATATATGTTTTGAACCACTCTAAGACGTGACCGGACAAGCCTACCCAAGATTCAAGGCGGTCAATTAGTATGTTGTGGTCTATCGTGTCAAAGGCGGCACTGAGGTCGAGGAGGATAAGTGCTGAAACTTTGTTTGCGGCAGTGCTGAGCCTAAGATCACTTATTATTTTGATTAGTGCTGTTTCGGTGCTATGGTTGGCTCTAAAGCCTGATTGGAATTTTTCCAAGATATCATTCCCAGCCAGATGTTGATTAAGCTGTTTAAATACAACTTTTTCTAGTACCTTGCTTATAAAGGGGAGGTTTGATATAGGTCTGTAGTTGTTTAAAGAATTCTGATCTAAATTTGTCTTTTTTAGGAGTGGCTTTACCATGGCTGTTTTGAATGAGCTTGGAAAAATGCCTGTAAGCATAGAGGTGTTAACAATTTGCAGTAAAGGTGCTGCTAAGCAACCAAGTATGTTTTTTAGCAGATGTGTGGGGATCGCGTCAAGGCTGCAGGTAGACTGCTTACTTTCCCTGACTATTTTACAGAGGTCGTCCTCTGTAATTGGACAAAACTTTTGGAAGCTCTCAGGTCTCCTAGGGGGGTTTAACCCTCCCCTCGGTGTATCGCCTGAGTGGGCGACACACCGAGGGGAGGGTTAAACCCCCCTAGGAGACCTCCAATTGGAAATCTCCAACTTTGACCTTGAAAAAAAGAATGTTCCACTAAATGTAAATAAATCGATTTTCAGTATGTCATTTAGATACACTTAGGGATTACAAAAAACTTGGAATGATTAGTATTGCAATTTCTCCCGTGTCAAATGCTATTTACTGGACTAATAGGGCATGGCAGTGGTCAACACACCCACATATGCTACAGTAGGTGCACATTCTATTCTCTTCCATTGCTATGATGACCAGCTGTGCAGCAGTGGCTGGATAGCTTTTTAATGCCTACTGTTGCCGTGGGGACTAACGTCAGTTCTTTTTGATTGCCCACCTGTGCCTCACAATCCTGAGACTGATGGAAACATCACACTGTCATTTGTACAAACATCCCAACGATTAAATGTGCCAACCCAGCTTACAACACGGGGTGGCAAAGCAGCAGGAATTAACTGTGAAAGACACATTAGACACCATAATCTCAGATTTATATTTTGCATGGTATAGCCTGGTGTTACAGTAAGCAGTGATGGCACTGATAAAGATATGTGAGCTGCTTGACACATGCTCACCTCCAGAATGCAGATATAGGCCAGGTGGTCAAATGAGCTGTTTATGCTGCCTCTGGTCCAGGGTGGTGGATTACAGGGCGTTAATCAAAGTGTTGGCTGCAGGGGGTCTGGCAGATCAGCTGGACTTCCAGCTGAGCCTCAAGAGTCCCTGATTGCTCCCGCTCCTCAAGGGGAGGTCTATGGAGAAGATGAATGTCCACTTCCTTCCTTATACGTCATAGTAGCCTATTTCTTGAAAAAAATCCTTGACTGAATAATTACACAGGCATGCACACAATAGCACACACATAGAGCCATAGGCTACAGTGCATTCATTCATATTTACAGAAATACACACGGACACACACATAAACTCTCTCACACACGCACACACACACGCACGCACGCACGCGCACACACACAGACCCACTAAATACATATATCCCAGCCTTCAGTCCTCCAAAGGCTAAGGGGAGAGGAGTGGTGGGCTGTGTGTGTGCCCTGGGTACCCTCCATCTGCCAGGGTTGCCAGGCAACTCACTTGTGTGAGTGTGCGATTGCGTGTGAGTGTGCGTGTGTGTGAGTTAGTGCGTGCGTACATGTGTGTGTGTGTGTTGCGTGTATGTGTGTGCAGCCTGTGAAACCTGCTATCTGTCAGTAGGATCTTAGAGCAGCAGGCAATGCAATGTAATCACAAATGAGAGGTCATGTGTAGAGAGGAAGGGGGTGATGGTGATGTGATGGTGAATTTGGGGCCCAAGGCCATCCTACTTCCTGGTTGACTAAAGACGAGGGCCTCTCTAATCTCCACCCTGAACCCTGATTAATGGACACCAAGCACTACTGTACTGCCCTTGCACACACACACACACACACAAACACACACACACACACACACACACACACAAACACACAAGCACGGTCGCACGCACGCACACACACACATACACACAATTGGATGGGGCCCTGGTGTCTCAGTCCCACTTTACCCCCCTGAACACAAACACGTGCACACGTGCACACACAAGGATATACAAAGACGTTCAAGGATAATCTTTGTTTTGTTGTTATTATTCTATGTGGCTGTGTGTGCATGAGAGCCTTTCAAACCCATGACTCATATCACCTGGGAGAAAACAGGAAGTCTCATCTCTGTTCAAATCCCCTCTGCACAGACACGTGTGTGTGTGTGTGTGTGTGTGTGCGTGCGTGCGTGCGTGCGTGCGTGCGTATGTGTGTGTCAGGACTGTTTATGCGGTTATATATAAATAGATAGAGTTGCATATGAGGTATATATATTGTATTTTGGCGTGTGTGTGTATGCATCTATGTGTGTTTATGTGCTTATGTGTATGTATCTGTTTGTATGTGTGTGTGTGAAATCCCCTGAAAGCAGAGCTGTCTCATTGTAACAAGGCTTTTTATGCCGTGGTGATAAGCCAGACAAAAACATTATGTACATATTTATGTATGGGATTGGGGGTTGAAATGAAAATGTGTGTGTGTGTGTGTGTGCGGTGCGTCCAGAACAGCTGTATGTGTTTGCAGACATACACTCACACAACCGCATGCATGCATAAATACACACACACACACTCACACACATATATGCACAGCATACTCATGTCATCTTGAGTCTTTATTCAGGCGTGAATGACTGGCCACAGTCCAAATGCAGAGTGATCAATGGCCTTTGGACCGGGAGCTTTCTCCATCGACCCTGGATGGGTATCGACCAGGACACATCCGTTTGCAAATCCCTTTACCGGTAGGATGTCACCATGTATGGACATTTTTCTGTCAAGGAAAAGACGCATCATCTTCCAGGTCCATATTGCCTTCATATCAATGCATGGCACCCTTTGTGGGTATAGCACCCCGGCCTCCTCCTACTTACAGTAAACAAGTGTGGTACTGTAAAAGGTATAAGCATACAATATGTACCACACACAAATGTCTCTGTCTTTATTGGTGGCTTTAAGCTCTATAATGAGTCATACAGCAGCAGCTGTGTGTGTGTGCGCGTGTGTGCGTGCGTGCGTGCATGCGTGTGTGCGTGCATGTGTGTGTGTGTGTGTGTGTGTGTGCGTGTGTATGTGTGTGCATGCTTGATCTTAACAGGTGTTTGCAGGGAGGAAAATAATCCCATTGCACTGCATTGCACAGACTCAACAGCACACATAGCCAACGGTACTGTATGTGTTTGTTGGTGTTTGTGTTGGTGCATGCGAGCGTGCATGCATCTCTACATGTGCATGCATGTGTGTGTTTAGTAGTAAGCAGCTCAAATGTGTCAGATGCTGTGATTCCTTTAATTATTTAGCTGCGCTTGGAGGAACAAAAGCGGGAGAAAAGTGTGTTTAAATGAGAGCAAACGGCACGATCACAAAAAATCAAGGCAATACAAAGACACACTCATACACGCGCACACACACACACACGCACGCACGCACGCACGCACGCACGCACACACACACACACACACACACATGCACATATTGTGTAACACCAGTCTGATTGCTTCATCGATTGCTTCATGAATGTTTGTGTTTCTTGAAGGTGCACTGTGTAATATTTTCTGTATATTTTCATTTGTTATGCTGCCCATTACAAATGTTACCCTTTTCCACTAATACTCAACACCAGCGCCATCAAATTCTAAGTATTCATTGTGTGTGTGTGTGTGTGTGTGTGTGTGTATGTGTGTGTGTGTGTGTTTGTGTGTGTGTGTGTGTGCGTGCGTGCATGCCTTTCTGGGTGCTTGTCTGTGCGTGCGTGCATGTGTGCTTGCATGCGTGCCCTTCTGCGTGCCTGTCTGCACGTGTATCCACTCAAACCATCAGTTCATCAGTCATTCACCCAGATGTTTGTTCCCTTTTCTTTACTTCCATTTCAAATGTCATTTCAGGACCATCTCACATCCTGTCTGCTGGTTCAAATGCATTACACGGCTGGCTTGGCCACTGCAGCTAAAAGCTCACATGAGCTTTTAACCTCAGGAAAATGAGACCTGAAAGTTTCTTCACATCACTCTGTCTTCTTCCTGACCTCCTCATCCTCAACCTCCTTTCATCATTCTACTACTGCTAATCTTCCTATTGCACTGACTTCCCCCTCTCCTTCTCTCTCTCTGTCTCTCTCTCCTCACCCTCTTCTCCCTCTACCCCTTCCTCTGCAATACTTCTAATACCCTTGCCCCATCTCTCTCTCTCTCTCTTTCTCCTCACATTCCTCTCCCTCCCTTCCTCTAATAGCCTACTTCTAATACTTCTTTGCCCCCATCTCTCTTTCTCTCTCTCTTTCTCCTCTTCCTCTTATCCTCTCTCCCCCTCCATCAAATCCTTTGCTTCTTCAATTCCTCCTCCTCCTCGTGATCTCCTTCTGTCATGCCCACCTACAGTACTGTTCTTCTCTCTATTTTCTCCCTTCCGCATTCTGTGGCCAATCCTTCAGGGAGAGATCACAGAGGTCTCCAACGTTGACTCCTCTCATCAAGTGTGTGTGTGTGTGTGTGTGTGTGTGTGTGCGTGTGCGTGTGCGTGTGCATTTGTAGAAAGTGGTTCTGACCCGGTAAGAAGGACTTTTCAGTTCATGCAGTATTCATCTCCCCATGTGCAGACAGCAGACAGTCCAACTGGTGACAGCGGTGCGAATTGCACGGACATCACAAATGCATTTCAAATGCCCCAGGGCTCTTGGTGTACGACACACATGCATACACACACACACACACACACACACACACACACATGCACATATTGTGTAACACCAGTCTGATTGCTTCATCGATTGCTTCATGAATGTTTGTGTTTCTTGAAGGTGCACTGTGTAATATTTTCTGTATATTTTCATTTGTTATGCTGCCCATTACAAATGTTACCTTTTTCCACTAATACTCAACACCAGCACCATCAAATTCTAAGTATTCATTGTGACTGGGGAAATTGCACTTTTCATACATGAAGAGGAGGATCTCTTCCATGTCTGCCATTTTGAATTTCCAGAAATATAATTTTTTAGCTGCAAAACGTCCTGTACATTGGCCATATTATATGAGTTTATTACGTAGTAAATATTCAGGAAAAGATCCATTTTGGCTCTAAGCAGTATTTCAATGAGAAGCATAGTTGCGATACCTATTCTGGCCATAATCCGACACAGTACACCTTTAATGTAGTTACTGAAAATAAGAAAATGTCTTTCTTTCTTTCTGCATATGCGTTTCAGTCGGTGCATGTGTTGCACATGGGCATGTGTGTGTTCTCTTCTTCTCTCCCCTTCTCTCCTTTTGTCTTTGCCTGAACTCTCTTCTGCCCTCCTTCTCTCAGTTTCTCTCCTCTCCTGCCTACTCGTCTCCTCTCTCTTATACTCTTCTCTCCTCCTCACTCCCATCTTTCCTTTCCATTTCCTCTCCTCCCCTTCCCCGGTGTGTCTTTCTACACTGGCTCAAATGGATGGATATATTTCCGCCACCCAGAGGCAGCTCAGTATCATCCCTGTTGCCAATGAACTGCAGTCTAAATAGCTGCTCCTTCACCCGTTGCTGGTGGGCCCTTTGGCTTACACTGGCAGCACACAGCCATGGGCAGGTAACAAAGCAGCAATGGTGAAGGGAGCAAAGGAAAAGGAAAGCGAGCCCCACTAGGTCTGGGAGACTGAGGCAGGATTCCATCACTCCATTCAAAAAGTAATCGGAGCATTTATTGCTTCAATATCAACAAATTTCTTCAAGGAATCTCTGTTGATCTCTAAAGCGTCATTTTAGTCTATAATATGTCCTGTGCGAGCTGCCATTGATATTGAAGCAATAAATGCTCCCAGACCTCTGTGTGTGCTGGAGAACCATCAGGGGGCTGCAGAGCTACACACACTCACAGAGGTCTGGTAGGACCCAGGCTGCTCATATTACATGGACATATGCAAAACATAAAAAGCAGATTCAAAGGTGGACATCCCATATTCAGAAAGTAAAATCCCAGCCGCATATTTGTTGCAGCTAATTCAATGATCCAGTGGATAGGTGAACAAATTAATGAAATCATCTGTGTTGAGGGCACAGGCATATAAATCCATAGCAATGCTTTACTTTGTACATTTACTTTTGTCCACCTCTGGGAAAGTGTAGCCTATGTGATATTCCTCATGCGCACTAATCCAATTCAAATGTGGATATCTTCGAGAGAAGCTTAAACATCCACATATCTGCTAACAATGTCCACAAAAAAATGGTCTCAAAACATTTTCAAAACATCTGAGAACATTTTGAATGAGAACATTGTATTGTCTAGACAGCCTACTGCAAAACAAAGCCTTAAAGGACTTTAATCCCCCTTTAGAAACTCTCTTAAGACTCCCTCTGCACAGTCTCACTGTATCAGCTGTCACCATAGAGTCAATATGAAGCGTGTTTGCTGCGTGTGGGGCTGCTCCACTAAATTGAATTGCAAAACACATTTGTTGCGTCACAACAAGTCATTATCATGAGAGATGTTTTGCTTTCAGGAACAGTAAAAATCGAATTATTATCGCCATTAACTATTCCCCCCTCTTACTTCTCTCTTCTCCCATCTCTAGAATCACAACACATCTTATTTTGAGAAATTCTTGCATTTTGTCGGTTCTAACTTGCCAGAAAAGCATTTTCCCCCTCCTCAGGCAATAAGGTATAAAACACCAACCATCCCTCAGCTACAAAATGTGTCAATATGCTGAATAATGTGAATGAATATGAGGAGGCAAAGCGCTTCATCCCCATTAGCCATGAGCCTCTACTCTCCCTCAGCTCTATCAAGCTCCACCAGGCTCCCTAGGACGCCTATTAGCTGACTATTACTGCTGCTCAATATGATTACTCAACAAACTGTGCGTGTGTGTGTTTGTGCATGTGCATGATGGGGGGGGGGGTGTAGGCATGGGGCTGGGTTGTATTAGAGACAGGGTCTGTATGTGTGGTATGCCTAATTATAAGGCAAAGGCTTGTATGCATTATTTCCCTTATTTAGCAGTAATTAGTAACTACAGTACAATTTCCTACAGTGATGTCTCTCTAGGTCCATCGTTGCTTCCAGTCATCCCGATTCTCCATACATCTTTTCAGTTCGCTGGTACTCTGGGCTCCGGTGTCCTAGACAGACTGTTCGCTAGCCCATGGCAACACACACGTTGCGCTTCGGCTATCAAGCCTTCATCAGTGCGTTGCGATCCACGCACTGATGAAGGCTTGATAGCCGAAACGCGTTTGCTTTTGGACATGGTGGTAATATAAATACATAATGAGACGCAGTTTGTGAGTGTGGATTTTTCTTCTTTAAGTTGATACATTTTATCGCGCACCCAAAGACTTTCGTTTTTTCCAAGAAGTTGAGCGTGTCCTTTGCCAAAACACACACGTTGCAACATCAAGCAGTCACATGGGTTAGCTAAGGCAAGGCAAGGCAAGTCAAGTTTATTTATATAGCGCATTTCATACACAGGTGCAACTCAATGTGCTTCACAAAGTTAACAAATGTAAATGAAAAGAAACAGGGAAGAAAGAAGGAAATAAATTAGAGTAAAAAACATTTAAAACATTAAGGTAAAAATAATAATAAAATAAAATTAAAAAAATAAAAATTAAATAAACATAAAAATAAAAATAATAATAATAAAAACAAGGCCGACAGGCGGACAACAGATGCGTCCCTCTATGCCAGTTCCAACTATGCCATTCCCCCCCATCCCCCCCCCCCCCAAACGCCCCCCTGGCCTCCTCCTAACCTGTCAGCGCCCCCCTGAGGATGTACTTTTTGTTTATTGGTCATCATGGACACTCCAAATAATGTGGCAGGCAGCAAAATGGCGAGACATGGCTTTATTGTTTGCAGTTTAAGCTATAATAAGCTTATCATTCTTGGATTTGGAAAAGAACCATAGGCCTATGATTTCAAATTTCACATAGATGAAGTAGGCTACATTACAAATTACCAGACATTTATTAGTATCAACCTTTAGTATCACGCCATTTCAGCATGATGTGCATGTGGGAAAGAATCTAAACATCGACAAATAATAAATAAATAAAACCGTTTGGGTGAATCATGCGCTTATGGGTTCACCCTTTAGGTGAATTATGCGCTTATTTTTCGATAGGCTACCAGCTTCACCGTCAAGGCACAAAGCAGTGAGCTTCCGTGCCAGAGTTTACCAAATTCACACGACTGCAAAGCAATTACGAAAGACGCGTTCTGTCCTGTGCTCTACTCTGAGTGCAACGAAAAGCACCTGTGGGGTACGAGCCCGCCAACGAAAGAACCTCCGTGTAGGCTACGAGTAGGCTAACACACCGTATGTCAAATGGCCCAGCTGTCTACTTGTAGTTCGAGCACCATGTTCCAGTGCGCAGCGCAAACTGACTACTGAAAAGGCAGTAGGGCCTAGTAAACTCGCTGGGAATATTAACTCATTGGCTGCCAGCCATTTTCATAAAAGACCTCGGAGTGCCAGCCATTTTTCAGCATTTTGGGTGTTTTTTGGAGGCTCACAGAAAATTGAGTTCTGTGTCTATGTCAACACCATACCTATCAAAACACAGATTAGACGCTCATCTGTCATCAGAAAAAAACGGTGTCTCTCTACCCCTTTCCGTTCTTTCATAATCATCTGTTGAAATTAAGTGGAATTCGCCAAAATGCTGCTTTCTAGCCAAAAAGCTGAGAAAACGCCATTTGAAGTAGAACTATAACTGCAAACGTTTTTGCCCGTAATGGCATCGTCCTAACAACTCCAAACCTATCAGCTGCTATTACACAGTCTTCTGTCATCTGTAGCCTGAACAAAAAGATCATTTGTATGACCTTTTCAACCTAATATACTGAAATATAACGGGGGGACTCGAAAACAAGGGTGTTTTGGTTTAGTTGCTGGCGCGCAGCATGGATCATGACAGCAGTTGCCCCTAACTCCGGTAACTCCCTACCTCTCCCTCTCCCTCTCCCTCTCTCTCTCCCCTCGTTGGAGAACGAATCACAGCTGGTTTATTTCCTCCAGAAATAGTACCGTGTTGTGTCTTGTGGGGAGGGAGGCAGGTAGGCAGGCAGCACCGCTTAGCGTAGCTTACTGCAGCTTCTTTGGCAGAGCGGACAATTTGTAGATTGATGATTACTGTCATCATGGTTCTGCTATAGTGATCTTGTCATATATTGTTCAATGAATTTTCTTTTGATAAAGTACTGATCACACATCCAACATTTCACAAGCCGATTGGAGTGGTGAATGCTAGCTGGTCTGAGGCTAAGTGCAATGCTTTCTAATGTGAGCTGAATGCATCTGACCAGACACAAAGGCTACTCTGTTCCAAGAATCTGCAACCCCCCTGTCTTTTTTGATGATACAGTAAGCTGATCATACTATACAGATCCATAAAAATAACTGTGGATTGAGTAAAAAATAGTTGACTTACCAAGGCTCCTTTATTTAGGCTTAGTTGTAAGTTGTTAGCGATTTCGTGCTAGCTAGCTAGCTAGCGTAGCAAACTTTATACCCAAGTTACCTCAGTTGGGACACATCACCACTAGTCCCGTGCATTCTCCTGTTAGATGATATTTTGTAAGCAACATCCTGATGTTGTGTAGGCTGATCACATTATCCAAAATGAAAGGTTGTCACACAGATCATCTCATGGTGTATTTTGGGCAAGTTAGCTACAATGCCTTCTAGCTAGATAGCAACAGGGGATTGTATTTTGGTCATGAGAGGAAGGTTTTTTTTTGGCCAGGCTCTGATACTAAAATCAGTAGCCTACCTGTGTTAAAATCAGAGGGCAAGAAAGTAGACTACTGTCACAGGTGCTTTACTTTCAAAAATGATTTTGCTATGCTACTTTTGAGATTATATTATAATAGTAAAAAAGGGGTGTTTTTGTCTTGACATTTCATCTTGCTCTGAGCTAAAGCCCTGCCTTGACTGTTCCTAAGGACACTTCTGCCACCTACAGGAACAGTTAGAAAATGCCTTGAGGCTTGAAATTCATACAGAAGATAGGTCAGACCGTCCTCGAGGCCTGGCTGTAAAAAAACGCAATTGTCGGCGAACGACGTCGAAGGTAGGGGGCGTCACTATTTGAAATGACGTCATTCGACGGCCAAGGCAGCCAATGAGTTAAAAGGGAGGATCCTAGGCTACACTCAGACCTCTGAACCCGAGTTTGTGGACTGGAGAAAAGCGGAGGGAAATGTGAATGTTATGAAAGAAAATAAAAGCTAACCAAATGTTACAGGTCCACGTTTAGAGGAAGAGCTGCGCTGCGGGTCGCCTGTCAGCTAATTACAGTTTCATTTTCGTGGAGCGTTATGCAATGCAAACGCCCCTCTATCCACGCACAAAGGAAAATGTGAATGTTTTGAAAGGAGAAAAGCTATAACCAAATGTTACAGGTCCACGTTTAGAGGAAGAGCTGTATGCGCTGTGGGTCGCCTGTCAACTAATTACGGTTCCATGTCATGGAGCGTTATGCAATGCAAACGCCTCTCTATCCGAGCACAAACATCTGTGTCAAAAACTGCCTGCCGACTTCTAAATCGTTAATTTCCGCGAGTTTCTGACGAACCAAAATAAGTTGCCTCCCATTGTCCAAACGCAAAACAATGCCGGAAATGTAATGCCCCCCTCAGTTGTACCACAATGCAATCAGCTTAGTCTTGCCTGTTTGGTAACATCATATATACGTTCTGGCTTGCACGCATTCGCTCCGGTCCAAAATGGCAACTCTGCCGCCTTGTGGCCACAGGAAGGAACAATTGAAGGAATGCGTTTCAGACGGACGGACGGACAGCGGACGGACGGACGGACAGACAGACCCTCTTATAGAGATGCTGGGACGCATCTAAAAAGAATGATATGTAATTTAATCTAGGGGAAAGCATCTGAAAACAGCTTTGTCTTGAGTCTAGATTTAAAGCTATCAATAGTGGGTGCATTTTTTACGTCATCTGGAAGCTGGTTCCAAAGCTTTAAAGCATAGAAGCTAAAGGCTGCCTCACCACACTTTGTTTTGACTTTTGGAATCACCAGCAAATTCTTCTCCGTTGACCTTAGTGACCTGGTTGGTGCATACAGCTGAAATATATCCAGTAGATATGTGGGTCCCATTCCATTTAATGATTTAAACTAGTGGTGGGCCGTTATCGGCGTCAACGTGCTGCGATAATGTGAGACTCTTGTCGCGCGACAAAGAAAATATCGCACGTTAATCTATTTTCAAAATATGGATTTGAGGTTTGGGGATGCGCGTCACCATAGCGTTCGATTGACAGACGCTTTCAGACTGCCCTCCAGTCGCTTCGCCTCTCCAGCTGTTGCTCAGCAGACCTACTAAATATGAACAGTGTTTGCATGCTGTAAACATTAATCTCTCTGCCGTGGTAGGTGTTGTTTTAGTGCTTTTTCATAAGTGGTAGATTAGAGACGTTATTGTTTGAGGTGAAACAGACATTGTGTAAGCCTACCAGCCCGACATAGCCTACATTTCCTCACGCATTGCATGGAACACAAACAACAGTCCTGTTCCAGAAATCTTGCCTGTGCCATAATTGCAAAACATTCCGTTTGATATACATTTTGAAGATTGTCAAACTGAAACTGTCAATATCTACTCTCGCTGAATGTTTGTGTTATGATCGCGCATTTGTGACTCATGTTTGTCAGACGGTATTCTAATACACCTCGCGGTTGTTGCGCTTGATAAAGCCAATCTCGCGGTCGTCGCGCTTGACTTTTTTTTTGTGCAAACTGAATTCATTTGGAGTTGTAACTCCGCTGGCATTCTAACGCAGAGAACAACTGTCAGGTTTAGGCCAAATCGATGTGGGCCAGTGCTTTAGGGTCTAGAACTAGCTCTAGAAATCTAGTAGCCTGGCTCTGACTTTGCTGTACCTGCTGCGCAGCTCCTCCCTCTCTAAAGGAGCCGCTGCCCTTGTCAGTGCAGATTCTCTCTCTCTCTCTCTCTCTCTCTCTCTCTCTCTCTCTCTCTCTCTCTCTCTCTCTCTGCCCATTAGACATGCTGAATTGTTGAGGTCATTTTGTTTAAATAGTCTAAATGTTTGATATAGATTTATCTGTATTTGCCTCTACAATTTATAGCAATGTTCATTTTGAAATGTCAGTAGGCCTATATTATGACTGTAAATGCTTCCTAACATAGGCCTACTCGAAACACTTTTCAAATATTGTTTTTTTCCAAATATCAACCATTTCTTTGATGATGAGATGCATTTTGGAAAAAAGGGATGAGCTCTGGTCTAATGCGCCATCTTAAGAAACCCTCCTAGGGGTTTTTTTCGTCATTATTTCGCTAGCGTGCCTATTCTGAATGAGCCATTTTGATATAGATTAATCTAGATTAATCTAGATTAATTTCATAATTACAGTGAGATTAATCTAGATTAAAAAAATTAATCTATGCCCACCCCTAATTTAAACACAAGTAGCATTGCCTTAAAATCAATTCTGTAGCTTACTGGGAGCCAATGCAGCGATCTTAAAATTGGAGTAATGTGGTCAAACTTCCTTGTTTTTGTAAGAACCCTTGCTGCTGCATCTTGTACAAGCTAGTGCAAAGTACAATATACACTCAAAACCTAGAGAGTGGGAACAACACTTAGTGTTAAATTGGACATTCGCAGTATTGAATTAACACTGCTTTAATGTTGTTTCAGCCAGACACGATGTGTTTATCCTGCAATGCCTCATGATACTGTAGTTCTTAATCCTCCAACATTGCATGATGGGATAGGACAGACTTCCTGCAGTTTGACTGCAGACCATACACACACACACACACACACACACACACACACACACACACACACACACACACACACACACACACACACCAGTACTTACACATGCTTGCACTAAACCACAGACACCCACGCATCGACACACATACAGTTATTGCGTGCGCACACACACACACACACACACACAACACACAACACACACACACACACACACACACACACACACACACACACACACACACACGCCCCCACTGATTGTCCGTTGTGTCTGAGGGTGACCCACCTGTGAGTCCATCAGTTGCTGCTGTTCTTTCCTCTCACCTGCAGCCTTTTACTGCCCACCTCTTTAGCTGCAGACACCACTGATGCCAGGACACAGGGACACACACACACACACACACACACACACACACACACACACACACACACACACACACACACACACACACACACACACACACACACACACACACAAGTTGCAAGTCGCAAGTAAGTCTCAAGTCCTTCCGATCAAGTCCAAGTCAAGTCACAAGTTAAGACACATTTGACCAAGTCAAGTCCAAGTCCAAGTCGTGCCAAAGCCAAGTCAAGTCCAAGTCCAAGTCTTATTTTTTCCAAGTCCTCAACAAGTCACCTTGTATTCTATGTGCAATATTGACAATTACTTTTGTTTATAAAATTCATTACCTCTCCACACTGCTTTGCATGTCCCCCTTCGCCAGTCATGTCCCTTAAGAACATCAACCATGGTATACCATGATTTCATGTTATTTTCAGCATGGTTCGGCACGGTTTTTGCTTTGACTATGGTTAAACTATAAAATGAACCATGGCTTTACTCTGAAAACTAACCATGGTTTTACCACGGTTTATAATAATTAATTAAATTACACTTAGGTGCCGCTTCTTTTATTCAACGCACATAGCGTATTGGTGACAGTCCTTGGAGCAATGTGGCTGATAGGTGCCTTGCTCAAGGTCACTTCAGTCATGGATGGAGGTGTAGGAAGAGGTAGGCCTAAGGGTGGGATTCAAACCTGCAACTCTGTGATCTTCAGTCCAACTCCCTAACCATTACTGCAAGCAATTTTTCATATTTTTTGGGTGACCATGCAACCCACAATTAACCATGTTTTTTGAGCATGGTTTGTGACTATGGTTAAACCATAGACACAAACCATGCTGAAAAAACCATGAAAACCATGAATGACCATGATCCATGGTTAGTCAGGAACCATGGTTTTCATGGTTAAAAAAATGGATAAGTGTAACGCCGCATTATGTAATAACGGTGCAATATGTAATAATGTAACAAATTATTACATAATGCGGTGACAATTGCCGCATTGTGTAATAATTTACGCATTTCGTAATAAATTTCTTGAACGCATTTCGTAATAATTTTTTTCTCATCTTGTAATAAATTATTACAAAATGCGAAATTTATTACGGAATGCGGCCGCAACTTTTTTTTTGATGGAAATGTAATAACATGATGCATTATGTAATAATCTATATGGATATGTTTTTTCTGCACTTGGATTCAATACACACATAGTCTCAGTGACATGGTAGTCACTGCCCTCTCTCTCTCTCATTCTTCTCAGTTCTCAAACTGCTCGAGAGTCGCGAATGATGCGGTTAAAACCGTTAAGAAATCATTTCACAACTTGTTGCGTGCAACGAGTAGGGCGAATGTCTCACACTTTCTGCTACATTACACCAATTTACAGCGACATTAAATAGGCCAGGTCTAAACACTTCACGAGGTGGTGAAAACTTGTCTTGCACTTGCGTGGGTCTGTGGCGCGAGAGAGAGAGAGAGAGAGAGAGAGAGAGAGAGAGAGAGAGAGAGAGAGTGTGTGTGTGTGTGTGTGTGTGTGTGTGTGTGTGTGTGTGTGTGTGTGTGTGTGTGTATGTGTGTGTGTGAGTGTGTGTGTGTGTGTGTGTGTGTGTGTGTGTGTGTGTGTGTACGCACGGAGACAAACCTGGCCCATATTGATATTAAGCCCCATCTTGGCTCTTTGGAAATATTCTTACCATTACAAAGGCTATTTTAATATTTTCCCCCAAACGACATGAATCAAATCCCAGGAAAAGACCAACCATTATAAGTGACTCGTGGGGAGCTGTCCATGCTGGTGGTGCTTAATTTTTCCCGATATATGCCCGTGGAGTAGTGAGTCTTTCATGTCTGCCTACATGACCTTGTGCTTTTTGCCCGTGAAGTAAGGAGAATGTCTTCTTGCAAAGCAAGAAGTCATAGCACCCGAGAAAAATGCCACTCTTGTTAAAAATTACATGTCCTATTTTCAATTTCAGTCATCTGTTCAGTAGGCCTATTAGGCTGCAATCAAATTCAATAGCCTATGCTCATCCACATGCACGCGAAAAACAATAACCCAAGCGGCGGGACTAATTCGATTATATTCCTTCCAAAAATGTCGGAACGTCACAAAAATCAGTTATTTGCATTGTCCGTAATTATACCAAACAAAAAGGTATCAATAGAAGAAATCAAGTCTTCAGTTTGATAATCCACGTTACAAATCCTCAACAACAGCAAACCATTCCTTCTCTGCTATGAGGCAGGCAACGGAACAAGTGCAGACAGTAGGCTATGACCACGTTGATGCTGCACGGCTTGAAAGGATTCTGTCTAAATTAAATATCTTGGATAGCCTATATAGACCTAGGCCTAACTAGATTTGTTGCAATACAGATTCATTTTCTATAGCCAGAAGTTTTCCGTTGGACTGACGAAACCGAACACGATCAAGTTTGCAACTTCTTTCCCTCATGCGCTGTCCGTCAGCACCACCTGTCATTAGACGTCCGATTAGCTTTCATTTCGTGCTGAGGGAAAAACTCTCGCCATTAGGCCTATGTGCTGTTGCACTGTTGTGAGGGATATCACCAAATAATTTAGATAAAAGTCAGAACATTATTTTGACAATATTATTATTATTATTATTATTATTATTATTATTATTATTATTATTAGGCATATCATTATTATTCCCTATTGCCCAAGAAAACAAGACGACCCCTTTTTGGCTGCACTGCACATGGTCTTAACAGAGCTCCCTGTTTGTAAAAAAGCTTCTTCTGTTTCGACAAAAAGATGTCTCTTTGATAGTGCCTAACACACACGTTGGACGCCTTAAGAGCAAATAGGCCTAGCCAAGGCCTATCGGAATGGCGGTATCAAAAAAGTGTCAGTATGGCGGTTAGGCTCCCCTCTAGCCTATAATGAGGGATCAGCCGTCTACACAAGCCTAGACATTTCACACTATAAAGAGTTACCACAAATTCTTCTGAGATCAGATTTTTTTTGTTTGTTATCAAAATTAAAAAGAAGCCCATACCGTTATACATCTTGCCTCAGGACTGTTGCAGTGCTGTGAAGGATGCCATGATCCAAGTGCGAATGGATTTTGAGAGGTGTGCGACCGTTAGTAACGTTCTGGAATTCTATCAAGTCTATCAAGTCTGGAACTATGACTACTTGCCAGTTCCCAGCAATGGGGAAATATCGGGAAAAATTAAGCACCACGAGCTTGGACAGCTCCCCACGAGTCACTTGTAATGGCTGGTCTTTTCGTGGGATTTGATTCATGTCGTTTTGGGGAAAATATTAAAATAGTAGCTATTTCTAAGTAGCCTTTGGAATGGTAAGACTATTTCCAAAGAGCCAAGATGGGACTTAAAGGGTAACGTTTAGGTGAAATTTATAACTAAATATATAGGCCTACTTGATGTTGTCAGGAGAGGTGTTTTGAAACATATATGTGAAATTCACAGTCTATAACAAAGCCAAACTGCAATATTTTTTTTATGAAAATGTATCATTTTACAGCTACTTCTGAAGTATTGGGCTCCTCGCTGGCAGAGCCTCATGACGTAGATAGAAGGAGTCCAACTAAAGTTCTGGCTCAGCTCTCGCTTGTGGATGTAGGCTTACCAACCATTTTGGTTGTAGTAGAGAGGCTGGGAAAAGTGGACAGTTATATTGTATGTGGGCTATTGAAAATGGTCTATTACTGTGTTTGTGCATTGTATATTAAGAAAAGACAGATCAGCGGGTCTATCGGTTTATCTAGAATATGAAACTGTTCTGGGTCTCCGCGCTGTCTGTGGCCATGCGTAATTTGCGATTATACACAGGGGGGCGATATCTAGGCCTATCTCTCCTTTGCTTTCACATGAGAGATGCATTTCATAGGCAAATCTAAAACAGTCTCAAAGTAGAACATTACATAGGCTACTTAGAAATAGCGACTACTTTAATATTTTTTCCCAAAATCGGCATTTGCCGTGGAGTAACGACATGCCTGCCGCCTTAATGGACTTGCGCCCTCTGTCCATGGTGCTGAAACCGCGGCACTACTCTTATGTGAAGCGCGTTAGTTTCACGAGGGGATTGGCTTACAGGCTACAAAAAGACCAAACTACACAAAAGGCTATGGTTGAAGGCCCTACCCTTTGCCGACAATGATGAGAAATAACATGGTCACTCACTGTGAGTGGCATGGCGTCAAACGTTTCCTACTCGGTGCAAAACAATAACTCATAGCACCGGAGAAAAATGCCATGTTGTAAAAAATGGCATATAGCCTATTTTCAATTTCAGTTCAGTAGGCCTATTACATGAAACTTCAATAAAGCTCATCCACATGCACGTCACAAAACAATAAACCAGGCGGCGGAACTTTCGATTATATTCCCTCCAAAAATGTCCGCATGTCACAAAAAACAGTTATTTGCATTGTCCGTAATTATACCAAACTAAAAAAGTATTCCCGTAGGCTAGAAGAAATCAAGTCTTCAGCTGCTATAATCCTCGTTACAAAACTGAAACAAAAATGCCAGCACAAATATTACCTAGGCTATATAGCCTATCTATTTTTGCATTGCGAGCTGTCCACGTGTGTGGTGCTAGGGGCGAAATGTGCACTGGCAGCACTCGTCGTTGAGTTTGGGAGATGTCTTTAGTGGGAGTAGGCCTATTTGAATGTGTAAAACACGTTGGACATGCTGGACATTTTCAGTAGGCTATGCTTGGGGAAGTAGATCGATTATTATTTGCATGCGTCTTGTTCCACCGTCAAGCTTGCATCAGCATGCCAACGTTAGGCTATTTGCCAAAGTAAAGTTGACGTGGTCCTGACATTTTGCTGAATAGCATAATATCTCTACAAAATCGGGAGTAAATTTAATTGAATTGAAGTCTCCCAACATGTCTTGCCAATCCATGAGGATACGGAAAATCTAGCACACCACACGCGGAGAAAGCGTTCCTTTGATAGAGAGGATACCTGCGTCTTTGTAAAGTGCTGCGCGCACGTTTGATTGCCGGTTTTACAAATTACGGGGATAAACATGCCAGGTCCAAATTACTAACAGGAAAAGAGGGACGATGACAAAGGGGATGAATCGCCAGGAAGACAGGGATGATCTTTCTCGCAGAGCAATGTTGTCTTCAAGAGCGAGTCTCGCCTGGTTTTGTGTAGGGTAGGGTTACGACACGCAATCCACCGCTGGACCAGCTGGCTATCAGCAATCACCGCAAGAATCAAACCTGTTTGTTTCAAATCCTGGTCATCCCTCGTCAGTGTAGGCTACTGCATATAGGTTAGGCCTAGTTAAAACATTGCTACGACCCAATTTGGCACACTGTCCACTCCATGCGCAAAAGACACAACATCGGAAGGGATTCGGTTACTGACAGAGGTACGAAGCAGTCCTCAACTTCAGAAAAAAAGATGGAAATGTGGATACCATGTGGGCCTGGAGAAAGAGGTTCACTCTCTCCAGCAGTTCAAAACCACCGTGTCAGGTTATGCTTCGGAAGCATATCGTGGGTTTTTTTTCGACAAAAACGAAGCGCCATAAAGTCACAGTCAAGTTTCTAGGCTATAGGCCAGTACAGCAGCGTTAATAAACTCCAAAAAAGTCATGTGACATACCCTAATAATGACTATCTTACTGTGCAATCGAAGTGTGGGGGATTGGGGCAATAAAAACAGTCGGTGGTGGGTAGTGCGCGATAGCTCTGTGATGGGGAGGGGGATTCTTTTGGCTACACCTAGCCTACCCAACTCAGGACTCTGGATCCAACCGAGAATCTCCACAATGAGGGAAACACATCGAAAACATAAAATTAAATATGCTATATGCACAAATAGAGTTCATATCAATCAGACATTCTATTAGGTTAACAATGCTATTTTGAAACCTAATGAAGAGCCACATAATAACGGTCTGGCACACCCTCATGGCGCTGCTGCAGCGCATTGACATGGAGGAAACCTACAAAAAAATATGATTATTATTTCAAATAATAAAACGGTTCAGACGGTATCTGGTGGATAATGCCACTGTTTAAGGCCATTTCACTTCTTGAAATTTAGCCTATAGGTCTGGAAAGGTGTTACAATATTAGAACCTGGCCTATTCTCTGCGGTGCTTAGTATGTCGGTAGAACGCGGCGACTCCCTCTATCTACGTCGGATCAATATGGGCCAGGTTTGTCTCCGTGCGTCAGCGGACGCGCACACACACTCTCTCTCTCTCTCTCTCTCTCTCTCTCTCTCTCTCTCTCTCTCTCTCTCTCTCTCTCTCACGCACACACACACACAAGTTGTGAAATGATTTCTTAACGGTTTTAACCGCATCATTCACGACTCTCGAGCAGTTTGAGAACTGAGAAGAATGAGAGAGAGAGAGGGCAGTGACTACCATGTCACTGAGACTATGTGTGTATTGAATCCAAGTGCAGAAAAAAACATATCCATATAGATTATTACATAATGCACCATGTTATTACATTTCCATCAAAAAAAAAAGTTGCGGCCGCATTCCGTAATAAATTTCGCATTTTGTAATAATTTATTACAAGATGAGAAAAAAGTTATTACGAAATGCGTTCAAGAAATTTATTACGAAATGCGTAAATTATTACACAATGCGGCAATTGTCACCGCATTATGTAATAATTTGTTACATTATTACATATTGCACCGTTATTACATAATGCAGCGTTACATCAAGTCATAGTGATACTATGGATGATTCAGAGTACTTACAGAGAGTAAAACCATGGTTACTACAGTAAAACCATGGCCATTTTTTGTAAAGGGTTCTAAACAAAAATAGTAGGCCTACTGGTACTGTTTAAGGGTAAATCATTTTGTTCTATTCAGACTTGTAATGCTATTGCAATTCATTGCAAGCTAAAGGTGCCGGTATGCTTGCTGCAGGATATGCTATAACAATTCGCCTGACAGAATCAACGCCAGAGAAAGTCACAACGCTATATTTTTCACGGGCGGGTTTTATACTGCAAATACGGTAACTAACTGCACTACCTGTAAGACAGACAAAAGTTATGCATAGGGGGGATACACGAGAAAAAAGCCGCCAGCAGCGCACGCCAGTGCAGCACAGCAAATGAATGACATGGAAACCACACAATGATTCGTGCACAGCAAATAGATTGCGCTGTATTGGAGGAAAACTCAATCGATTGCCAATAGCGCATGTACAGCAAAGACGGATACCCAGCGCAGGCTAATAAACAAACACCTATCCCCGTTTCCCCCAGTGTCTTTCAGTGTCCCAAGTAGTTCCCCAAAAAACCCCAAAAAGACGCGTTCAAAAAAAATAAACAGTCAATGAATAATCCGGTGATGGACAGAGGCTTCGTGGACTGCGGATGAGTAGTCAATCCAATTACAAAAATAAGGATGCAATCTCACCCGTTTACGGACGTTCCGGAAAACCTTTATGCTTCAAGTAATCCACAGGTAGTTTCGGCAATGTTCATGAAGAAGTTAATCCAACATAGAACCCCAGAAACGCCATGCACAGGAGCCAGGCCGCACAGACCGTTCCGTCATCCATTGGAGAAAGCAGGAAGTGTCCCCCTAACTCACCTCCTCACAGGGGAGTATATAAAAGTCCACCTGAACGCCCCAAACCCACGTCATTAAATCAGAGGAGACCGGTGTACATACATGACACAGCCATTCAAGTAGTCAGAAAAGAAAATACTAACCAAAATTGCATGCTCATGTCATGAAAAAAAAACATGATAAGGGGTAACCTTTACATTCCCCCCCCCCCAGCCAGCGGCATATCGGGACCATAGTAGGGCTTGAGGTCTACCACATTTATAGTGTCTACCTTTAACTTATCAGTTAGCCATTGAACCTGGTAATTGTTGGGTCCCAACTTCTTCTGTACTCTAACAGGCCCGGACCATCAGGGCGCAAGTTTTGCAGAGAACTTGGCCGAAGCTTTGGACAAGGGGTGCGCCTTAACCCAGACCAAGTCATCGACCGCAAAGTGGGCTTCTCTTCGACGGTCATTGTAATACTTGGCTTGTCTGGCTTTGGCCACACCCACATGCCTTTCCACTTCCTTCAACAGCTGTGCGTGTGCGTGCAGTGTATTGTATGCAGGTGTGTGTGGTGCGGGTGTTCTGTGTACGAGTCGTTCCAGAGGGCCTTGGAGGTTGCGGCCCAGAGCCAACACTGCAGGGGTGACACCAGTGGTCTCGTGTACTGCAGTGTTTATGGCCAGGCGGAACTCGGGCAGCCAGCGGTCCCAGTCGTGGTGATGTTGTCCTACGTACGAAGCCAGCATGGTCTTCAAGGTCCTATTGACCCTCTCTGTTAGGTTGGTCTGCGGGTGGTATGCTGTGGTGAGTTTCTGAGTCACACCCCAGGACGCACACAGAGAGGTCAGTAGCTGGCTCGTAAATTGTGGACCTCTGTCGGACACCATGTAAGCCGGGACTCCCCAGCGGGTGAAGATGTCATTTTTGAGGACTTGGCACAACTTCGGTGTCTTGGCATCCCTCAAGGGGAAAAGTTCCACCCACTTGGTGTAGTAGTCCACGACCACCATCAACACAGAGTTCCGGGCCTTGCTGCACAGGAATGGTCCCATGAAGTCGACTCCAATCATTTCCCCTGGTGCCTTGACTTCGGTGGACTGCAGCCGTCCAGCTGGTTTGGTGTTGGATGCCTTGTATTGTTGGCACACCTTGCAAGATCGGACATGACTCCATACGTCTCTCCTGATGTCCGGCCACCACGCAACATCCAGAATTTTAAGGAGTGTCTTCAACCGCCCAAAATGGCCCCCAAATGGGCTGTCATGGAAGTATGCCAAGAAATCTGGGACTAGCACAGACGGTACCACCATTTGGTAGTTGTAACCACCGTATTTTGAGGGCACACCCCGGTACAGAACACCTTGCTGGAGATGAAAGTGTATGCGGCCCGGGACAGGATCCGCAACGGACTGGACCAAGTCTTGACAGCAACCGTCCTTTGCCTGAGCTGCTTCAATCTCCTGCAGGATGGTCGGTAGGATGGTCCACGATGACTTTGCCACGGCCACGGCTACTGCTATGCAGCCGGGCTCAGGAGCAACATCTGGCTGTGGGGCCCGAGACAACGCATCGGGTACCACGTTGGCGTAGCCCTTTTTGTAGTGGACTCGGAAGGTGAATGCCTGGAGCCGCAGAGTCCACCTGGTCAGCCGGGAGGAGGTTTTGGGACAGTTAAATGCCCAAGCCAGCGCATTGTGGTCGGTGTAGACGTCAAAAGTGTCCCCTTCCAAGTAATGGCGCCACTTCTCTACCGCCCAGACCACTGCCAGGCACTCCTTCTCTGACGTTGAGTACCTGAGCTCAGGTCCATGGAGCGCTCTCGACGCATAGGCTATGACCCATTCTACGCCTTCTTCGGACTGCACCAAGACTGCTCCTAGGCCCACATCACTAGCGTCGCAGTGGACCTGGAACCCCAAATTCGGCTTTGGCTGGGCCAGAACAGGGGGTGCTTGCAGTAAAGTTTTGAGACGGTCGAAGGCCTCCTGGCACTGTGGCGACCATACCCAAGGCACGTCCTTCTTTTTGAGGTCATTGAGTGGGGCCGCCTCGTCGGCAAGTCGTGGCAGGAACTTGTGGTACCAGCCTACCATCCCCAAGAACCTCTGGAGACTCTTGAGGTCCGTGGGCACCGGGAAGGCAGTGATGGCGTCAACTTTGGCGGGGTCCACCTCTACACCTTTGCCAGACACCACATGCCCCAGGAACATCAGAGCAGTCTTGAAGAGGTGGCATTTTTTTACATTCAGCGTCAGGGAAGCCTGATGGAGCTTTTGAAACACTGCATCGAGATCTTGCAGATGTTGTTGCTGGGTCTTGGAGAAAACGATGATGTCGTCAATGTAAACAAAACAGATGTTTCCCTTCAGGTCGCCCAAGACTCTTTCCATGAGCCGCTGAAAGGTTGCACCGGCGTTGCGTAGACCAAAGGGCATCACTTTGAACTCAAACAGACCCCGATGGGCAATCATGGCTGTCTTCTTCTTGCTGGCAGCACTCATGGCTACCTGCCAGTAGCCGCTTTGAAGGTCCAAGGTGCTGAAGTATGTAGCTCCCTGCAGGGACTCCAGAATTTCATGCACCAATGGTACTGGGTAGGCATCGTGGTGTGTCTTGGCATTAAGGCCTCTGTAGTCCACGCAGAAGCGGAGGGATCCATCTTTCTTTGGGACCAGGACTACCGGTGATGCCCAAGCTGAGGAGGATGGTTCGATGACCCCGGAGGCCAGCATTTTATCGATGTGTTCGTTGATGATGGCCTGCCTTTGTGGAGAAGCTCGATAGGCCCTTTGACGCACTGGTACTTCATCGGTGGTGTGGATGTGGTGTTGGGCAACATTGGTGGCACCAGTGGTCTCAGTCCAGACCGTAGCCCATTTCTGCAGCAGCGGCTTGACAACCTCCGGCTGCGCTTCCAGCAACGGCGCAGCAGGGTGTTGTTTAGTGGAGTGGTCACTCACGGCCGCGTAGAAAAGGACAGAAGGCCGCTTGTGTTCCCACTCCAGTGAGTCACGGGATTTCTGCACAAACTGGAACTCCTCCCCCGCTGGAAACGCATACGTCCCTTGGTGTGGCTTCAGGGTGAGCTGGCTTGCATACATGAAGTCCAGGCCGAGCAGTAAGGGCATGCACAACTGATTGTCTTCAAGCACAAAGACGTTGATGGTATAGTGGGTGTTGTTTAGGGTAAGCAACAGAGGGACTTTGCCAAGAGCCTTGCTTTCCTGACCATTGGCCATGACAAACCTTTGACTGTCCGTGCTGCTCAGAGTCTCTCCCCCCGATTTGATGTTTTCCCAGAGTGCCTTGGTCATGAGAGAATAAGTGCACCCTGTGTCGAGGACAGCATCACCCCTGGAGCCCCTTATAGCCACTGGTAAGACAAGAAGGGTGGGGGTCCCCATGACGGCAGACATTTCGGCAGCTGGGGACTCAACCTTTTTGGTCGTCTTCTTGGCTGCGCGGTCCGCAGGGTTGCTCTGTTGGACCCGCGCCCAATAGTCTTTAGAGTTACTCCAATCCCGTTCAATCAAAGAGCCCACTTTAACAACTTGCTCCACAGTTTTCACGATGCCACGCAGCCCACTAGCCAGTCTCGGGTTACATGCATTCAGGATACGGCGTACCATCTCATCTTCGGGCATGTCCGCCCGCCACTTCAAACAGAGTGCACGGTGATCATATGCAAAGTCCCGCAGGCACTGGTCAGGGGTCTGTATACTAAGGCGCAGCTGCTCCTCAATCTCGGTACGGTAGTCAGACGGCAGGAATGCTTCTAGGAAAGCCGTCTTAAAGCCCTGCCAGTCTTTGACTTTGCTGCGCGAGGCTTTCCACCAACTCTGTGCAGACCCTGTTAGCACAGAGTTCAGCGTGCCAATTAGCTCAGCATTGGTCAGAGGTTGGAGGGTAAAAAAGTTCTCGCACTTTTCGACAAAGTCTGTGACATCAGACGACTTCCGGGACTCCCCAAACCTGGGGAACTCCATTTTGATTGGGGGTCTCTTTGTGGCGGTGGGCCGGAATATCACTGTGTCATCTGCAGAGAGGGGGGACTCAATGAGAAATGTCTGGTGATTAATGTCTGGGGTAGTAGGAGTGGCAGGGGCGGCATTTGTTGGCGTTGATGCTGCTCGAGCAGGCCGCCATACCACCCGCGATGGCTTCAGCATTTTCTGTAGCTGGGCCTCCCATTGCTCGTCTCGGCGTTTCAGGCAGTCGGCTACATCTTGCGTGAGCTTCGCTACAACATTGTCAGTATGTTCCACAGCCTTCTGCATCGCTGTGTCAATGGCAGCTCTCACTCCTTCCTCTCTGTTGAGCAGGCTGTCCACGGCCTCCTGAAGGCGCTGCTCCAGGGCCTCGACTCTGTGATGCAGCTCCTCGACCTGCCCAGCTTCCTCCTCATCCTCTTCGGATGACTGGTGTGGCTCTTCGTTCTCTCTGCTGAGATACATGGACTGCAACAAACTTGTTATTTCCGTGACCTCATTTCGGTCAGGCCTAACAGTGACGTGCCGCCGGTCAACAGCAAGTGGGGAGAATGCATCGCCCAACACCACCAAAGGAAACCCCTCTTCTTCCTCAGTGAGGCCGTCTTGGGATGGCTTTAGATCTGGATCTGGTTCTGGTACCGTCACCGTCAAAGGATCCGGCTATAGCCCAGGCCCTTGGTCTGATTGACTCAGTGTGGCCATGTTGCATGCAAGTGTCGTGAAATGTAATGTAATGCAGTGCAAGTAAATGTTAAGTCAGTAATGTGTGGTGAAATGTGGTGCAAAGTGGACACAGGCCAGCTACCACTACACTAGCCTAATGTGTAAGCGAAAGAGAAAATGTAGCGCAACGTAGGCCTATGCTCCAACAAAAGGTCACCCTCAAGCCCCACAATGGAGAGAGAGAGAGAGAAAGGGAGAGAGAACGAGAGAGAGGGAGAGAGAGAGAGACAGCAAGCACTGCTACAGCCCACCCCATACACAACAGAAATGCAACATTAACAGCATAGGCAATATAATAATTTAACCCACGTTCCCCGTGCTACGGGCCACCAATCTATAACAATTCGCCTGACAGAATCAACGCCAGAGAAAGTCACAACGCTATATTTTTCACGGGCGGGTTTTATACTGCAAATACGGTAACAAACTGCAAGCCAGACAAAAGCTATGCATAGGGGGGATACACGAGAAAAAAGCCGCCAGCAGCGCACGCCAGTTCAGCACAGCAAATGAATGAAATGGAAACCACACAATGATTCGTGCATAGCAAATAGATTGCGCTGTATTAGAGGAAAACTCAATCGATTGCCAATAGCGCATGTACAGCAAAGACGGATACCCAGCGCAGGCTAATAAACAAACACCTATCCCCGTTTCCCCCAGTGTCTTTCAGTGTCCCAAGTAGTTCCCCAAAAAAACCCAAAAAGACGCGTTCAAAAAAAATAAACAGTCAATGAATAATCCGGTGATGGACAGAGGCTTCGTGGACTGCGGATGAGTAGTCAATCCAATTACAAAAATAAGGATGCAATCTCACCCGTTTACGGACGTTCCGGAAAACCTTTATGCTTCAAGTAATCCACAGGTAGTTTCGGCAATGTTCATGAAGTTAATCCAACATAGAACCCCAGAAACGCCATGCACAGGAGCCAGGCAGCACAGACCGTTCCGTAATCCCTTGGAGAAAGCAGGAAGTGTCCCCCTAACTCACCTCCTCACAGGGGAGTATATAAAAGTCCACCTGAACGCCCCAAACCCACGTCATTAAATCAGAGGAGACCGGTGTACATACATGACACAGCCATACAAGTAGTCAGAAAAGAAAATACTAACCAAAATTGCATGCTCATGTCATGAAAAAAAAACATGATAAGGGGTAACCCTTACAACGCGAGCGCGTGCACGATTCGTGCATGAACGCGTTAACATGCGTATTTAATGTCAATTTCAAGTGCGTTGGACACCGCAGCCAAATGCGTGCGTCACGTGGAATATCTTCAAAGTCGCTGGGGGCGATCGTAAGAAAGACTGCGCAGTTCCACGCATGTGCTTAATATGAAAACGACAATGGCAGCAACTTTTAAGAGCGTCTCATTGTGTTTGTCCGAAATTTCAAACATGTGTGATCATACTTCCTTGTTGCACTTTGAAAAAGGAGCATGCACATACAGGAGTAGTAGCAATATTCTTTCCTTGCCCAGGGAGCCCCTCTTTTTGTTTTGTTGTTTTCCTTGCCATCTGTGTTCCCAATTTCCGCATTCCAATGCTTCGTGCTCTCTGCCCCCTGGATGATACCGCCAGTATTTTGCGTCTTGGTCAACTGCCTTTGAAGCAAGCATGTGCTGTCGGTTGCTCGCGGTGACACGCGTAATTTACAGCTCGCAGCAAGCATACCGGCACCTTAAAACTGTCAAGTCAAGTCTTGAGTCAATAGCGTACAAGTCGAGTCAAGTCACAAGTCATTCCTAATATTGGCAAGTCAAGTCTCAAGTCGAGTCATTTGTGACTCAAGTCACAAGTCCACATCTCTAGTATGTACCACCATGATATTCATATGGTGTGTTCTGGTGTGTTTGGGTACAGCCTGGCAGGTCTGTGTCCCTATGCAGTTCTCTGTCCTATGGCGTCCCTGGACGTTGAGAGCCGTCTGTGGCCACTTCCTGCTGCCCACTGGTCCTGCATTAGGGAAAGCTGGAGGTGAATCAGCGCTTTAGCCCAGACAGCCTCATGAATAAGACCACAGGCACGGCTGCTGCTGGTAATCCCTGTGACAAATGAGTTCATTGGTGCCCCGTGTCATCCAGGAGCACTTGAACACCATTCTCCTCCTGCTCTGGTGCAGACCTTGGGCCTGTTTGCCCCAGCCATGTAATAGTTATAGGGAATTAGACTTGGATTAAACACACACACACACACACACGCACACACACGCACACACACAGACACGCACGCACGCACGCACAAACACACACACACACAGAGAGAGAGAGAGAGAGAGAGAGAGAGAGAGAGAGAGAGAGAGAGAGAGAGAGAGAGAGAGAGACAGACAGACAGACAGACAGACAGACACTCTCACACACACACACATGTGCACAGACTCACACACACACACACACAAACACACAGTGCCAGCGGTCAGACTCAATAGACGTGTCTGAGTGATGTGAGTTTGTTTAGGCGAAAGTAAACCAGTAGCGAAAAGAAGGGTGCGTAGTTTGGAAGTCGGTGTGTGTGTGTGTGTGTGTGTGTGTGTGTGTGTGTGTGTGTGTGTGTGGGTGTGGGTGTGTGTGTGTGTGTGTTTCCATTGTCTTTTTTAAAGACGAGCAGCCCATTAGTCCATGTTTAATACTACATAAGGGACTGAGCCTGTCATAATATCGTAGAAAAACAGGCTGTATGAGGGTTGGTCTATGCCAAAAATGCCTGGGCTCTTTTTTGGTCCCAGTTCAGCCCTGCTGCGTATATTCTACCACAAAGTTTTGAATATTTTGTGGCCAACATCAAACGTTCTCTAACCAGTTGGTCTCTCCCTTTCTGTGACAGGTATCTTATACATCAGCATTATCTTGAGCTTTTTGACCAATCATGACATGCAGAGCATGGAATTCCCTCTGTCATTAACCCATCATTTTTTCCCTCTGTCAATAGAATGTCTATGCCTCTATTTAAAAATACCGGTCTAAGAAATAGGGAGATATCAGGGCAGGTGGATAGAGATGGTCCCTGTGGAGACCTCACCCTGCATCATCTGCATGTGCTGTGGCCTCTCACTGTTGCAAATGGTCTGGGTGACGGTCAGGGCTGTTCATGCTGTTCAATCATGTGTCCTATCGGCTATTATCCTCTTTAGGTCCTCTCTGACCTTGCACATGTTTATAAAGGTGTAGCTCATTAACATATTAAAAACATCGCACAGTATCATACATACTGTCCGATTGGTCATTTTCAACAACCTCTAGGTTTACAGAGAGTTCTCAATACCTCCTTGTAAATGCCAGGGCTGTTGACATTTTACCAAGGAAGTGTGGAGCTTCTGGAACTTGTTTGGAAAATAATAAGCCAACATGGTTTTGCTATTTAGCGAACATGGCAACACATTGTCATGTGCTAACGTAACTATTCAATTAATTTAACCCATAATTTCCCATGTAGTAATTGTTATTTTGCTATTGAGGGTATGGTGTGACTCGATGAAAGATGGCTAATCCAGCGAGACTAAGGAAAGGAATCCATACATGTCACCCTTGTCCTCATAATTATCAACCAGCAGGTACTTATGGCACGTTGTTCCAGCTCTCTGCACTCCTTGCAGGCTTCCCAGCAGCCATATATAGGCTACATTGACTCAGGGGTGGAAACAGAGAATGATTAATTACGATCACCTCCATTGGTTTTATGAGCAGAGAGAGACGGTGGGTGAAAGTTCTCACTTTTAGGCTTTGTCGAAGGTTAGTGGCAAGTTTGGATTTTCTTAAATTAATTGTATTCATTCATTGCAGGGTAAAACCTGCTGAAGTAGTCAGACAATTTAGCGAATAGATCAGTTTCCTACGTGGTACTCTGCAATGGATGAATAAAAAGAAAAAAGAAGAAACTGAGTGCAATTTCTTCCCTACATTGTCTAACTACTTCAGAGACGTACCAACAATACGGAAGAGCGCGGTGTGTGGAAGGTTAACAATAAATGCAGGAAAACGAAAACCGTTATGCATTGACGAGGCCCCTGATTAGACGAGGCCCTGGGCAATAAGCCTGACCTTTCTCAATGCAAAAACCGACGATGTCCAGGGTCCATTGGCTGCATGCATCCACAAAAGCGATGAATGAGGATGGGTAATCCAGCAGGACTAATAAAAGAACCATGTAACCCTTAGCCTTAATTAACAACCAGTGGGCGTTAATGGCATGTTGTTAAGGCTGTCTGAACTCCCGCAGCTAGGCTGCTTAGTGACCATATTATGTACATTCACTCCGCAGAAGATGCAGAAATATTAATTGTAATTATAATCACCTATGACAATGTTTTCCACAAACAGTGGGAGACTATGAGTTAGAGAGAGAGAGAGAGAGAGAGAGAGAGAGAGAGAGAGAGAGGAATGTGATCTCTACTTTCAGTCTCTACTCAGGGCACAGACATGCTCTTAGATTACAGCAGTTTCACCTCATTGACATTCCACAGTGTCCCCTGTCTGTTGGCATCCATGGTATCATTAACCAGTGGTCCATGGGTTTCACACAATTCTTGTGTTGTTAGCTAAAATGAATGAACTTTTTGATGGTTTCTGGTGGTGGTGTGTTTCTTTTATCGTCATCCCTTTAAGGGTTGTACTGTCTCTCATGTTGACTCTGTAAAGTGGTAAATAGCAGTAAATTGGTAAATAGGGCTACAGGCATTTTCTGCCTTCCCTCTGTATTTGAGAAAAGAGAGCTAATGCCCTGTACTATTTGTTTGAATGCTTTTCACTCCGGAATTCTTCACGATACATGTTTTATTTCAAGACATCTGTTAAGAAAGTTAGCTGATCAAATGCAAGGTTTATACTTTCATCTCAACTGCCCGTGCAGACTTGGTAGGCAATTTGGTAGGGAAAACTCCTGCATCTCCCTCAGGTGGATATTAAAGGGCTTACTAGCAACTACACGTGTTTAATTGCTTGTTTGTTGTTGCTGCTGCCTTGAACACTCAGGAAAATTGTTACCTCTTTTTCACACCCAAAGAATAAATCTTTCAAGCTCCAAGAATAAGTCCAGACTCTTTGGATAACAGCACCTGGATTAAGGAGAAGTTCTCAGACATGCTCCTGTTCACATAAATATTTTTTCACCATATTATGATGTATTTGCAAAGCATTTCAAGAATTTTAACAGACGTTGTCTCTGGAGTGCAGGCAGGGCCGCCGACAGCTTTGGCTGGGCCCGGGACAAAGTCACCTGAAAGGGCCCCCTCATCCAATAAATGCAATGTAATGAGGACACAATTCTGGGCCCCATTTCTCCCAGGGCCCGAGACAACTGTCCCCTTTGTCCCCCCTTGTCATCTTCGCTGAGTGCAGGGGTGCCAACATGGGGACAGAGGGAACAGTTGTCCCGGGCACAGGAAGAGAGAACCCCCAAAATTGGGTCCTCAATACATTGTATGGAGGCCCTTTCAGATGACTTTGTCCTGGGCCCCATTCAAAGGTGTCAGCAGCCCTGCTGGAGTGTCTGGTTGTAGCATTCAGAGAAACATTTTCTAAGGGAGAGCTCTTCTTGCTGATGCTTCTTATGGAGCACAAAGGCTGTTGAAGGCTGTCCTGTCCTCTATTCCTTCAGCATGATATGAATGACTAAGACGGAACGGTCCACAGAAAAGGTGGAGGACACCACACACACACACACACACACACACACACACACACACACACACACACACACACACACACACACACACACACACACACACACACACACACACACACACACACACACACACACACACACAGGCCTTTCTCTCAACTGCATCATTGTCTCTCTCACTGTAAAACATGAGGCGTGATGATGAACCATTAACAAGCCATCAGCGATTTGCAGCAGAAAAATGAGCCAGCTACTGCAGACAGTAAACCCTCCCAAGTTTGTCCCTTCAGATCATGTAGGAGGACATAAATCATAGAGTTAATCTCTATAACTACTGTAATTGTGTGTCTAATGTCACAAATTTAGACAGCGGGGGGAGACACACACATTTAGAGATTTGAGTGAATCCTCCCTCTACTCTGCTTGAAGTGCCTATAAAGGCATATAAGTGGGCTAGAAAGTAAATGGTGTGTGTGTGTGTGTGTTTGTGTGTGCACGCGCGCGTTTGTGTGTTTGTGTGCGTTTTTGCGTGCGTACGTTTGCGTTTGCTTGTGCGTGTGCATGTGGAAAGTTGGTTGTGTGCTTGTGTTGTGATGCATGGCAGAGGGAGTTAACACCCAGCGACATTGTGAGGCACACTCATCACCCAGTAGAGAGGAGTTGACAAGCTATGAGTGTTCGGAGCTTCTTTAATTCATTGGTGCACCAAATCTCTACTGCAAAAGAGTAGCACCAGGGAGACTAAAGTTAAACTCCTATAAGATTCTACGAAAAGCAACTGTGCCTTTACCACCATCGTCACCACCATCTCAACTCCTCTGTTATCCTTATCTGTTCCATCTCATCTCTTCATGTCCTCTTCCCCATATCTCCACCCGGTTCTCTCTTCCTCCTCCTCCTCCTCCTCCTCCTCCTCCTCCTCACCTTCTCTCTTAGTTCAGAGACAGAGGCCCTGGTTGAAATGAAAGGTAGTGACACAATGAGCCCTTTTAGTATATGGCCGCAATAATCAATTTATTGGAATAAACAGGTTATTGAAGTAAACGGTTTATTGCTGTTTATATACAGTCCGTCAGTTGCGACACAAAGCTAGAATTTAAGGCTTGTGATTGACTACTTATCTTTCTAGAATGTCAATAACCTGATAATAACCCGATTATGCTGGATGTCTTCAGAAATCAGTTTATTAGTCAAAAACCTACCTGTGCAAATCGGATTTCTCATAAACCGATAACGGCAATAAACCGATTATGAAAACTGTTTATAGGTGGTTGACATGACGCCCTGTTTTTACGTAACATTAGTTAAAAACCTAAAAAATGATATTTTTCCTCTTGAAAACAAATGTAAATGAAAGAAGATGTGATACATCATGTTTCATATTAGTCTTAGATGAGAAGAAACATTTTTGTTCAGATTTATGGAAAGGTTTATATGTCAAATGTCCTGTGGTGTGACAGTAACATTAAAGGTCCACTCTAATAGAAAACTATACGTTTACATGGTTTCAAACGTGTTTTCATGTGTCCAGAAACAGAACTCTAATGTACAGAAGTTTTTTTGTTCAGTAGTAAGGACTGTTTGTAAACGTTGTTTTAACCGTTTTTCAACACTCTTAGTCCCGCCCCCCAAAAACAAAAACGAGCCGGAATTGATGTCAAAAGATGAAAAATCACGTCTCAATCCACGCACTTGTGTCAGCCAAAATATCTGCACTTATTTGCCGTTAAGCTGAGGGTGGGAAGTGCACTGCATCTCAGTACACAGTGCACAGTGCGGGGAATGGAACGCACACCGGGTCATTAGCAGCGCCTTGGCTAACTGGATCTGTGCACACTGTGGGAGCTGTGAAATTTGAGTGCGGATACGATAGTGATGTTATAGTTCAAATATACTATCTCTTTGCGTTATAGAGTGCATGGTGTTCATTATCCAAGACGGCGAACAGATTGCAAAGAAATGTTTTCAATTTCAATTAAATAGGAAGTCTAACAGCACGAGTTCTGCAACTACAAGGCGAGCTTATTAGCTTTCCCCACGTCTCCACACTACCAAGCAAACTTCCAAGCACAACACCACTGTATAAAATATAGGACACCGTCCACAGACATGGAGTGAAACAATTAGCTCTGATACCAAATCTGCCCCCCGACATTTTCGCTGTTGGGGTGAATATCTAACACCGTTACATTGTAAGCTTGACCTCAAAAGACAAGTAGTAGCAACATGGGGTTTCTAAACAGTCTGGAATAGCCAGTAGCACCAAAAGAGTAGAACATGTCACACGGAGATTATGTATCTGACACACTTACAATATATGTTCACACCGGTATACGGTAGCTGAACGGTCAATCAAGGGAGCCAAAGTTACGGAAAGTGTTTCATCTGTTACATACTGTATCATATTTACAGCTATTCAACCCACCCAACCCTGAAAGCACAGTAGGTCGACGAAGCTAGCAGGCTAGCTAGTCCTACTCACCGATGTGTTGACTGAGACCCAGGCGAGCACCATTAGCAGTCTCACGATCCGTTTCCAAATACAGTGTCTGTCAGGGCTGCTATGAATTATAATTTCAACGATCGAACACCCCATTCTTGCCTGCCGTCAATCCCATGTCTTCGTGCTGCTGTCGTTTCACATTGTTAGCCTTGTCATTTCTCCAGCTGCTACTGTATGTTTTTGCAATGGCCAGGACAACAATCGCGGTCTTTACAAATTACATCAACATACTGTGTTTGAAAACTGATCAAATCTGTAAGAACTAAGTTGTAATGTAGACTCGGTAGTACATTTTCAAACTTTATAGTCAGTCAGGACAGCGTCATGTCTGCAACTCATCTCGAGTCGCACTTTGGCTTGCTAGCTCTGCCTCGTCTCGTTGGAGTAGTAAACAACACTCCCCATGGCTCTGCAATATGAGGTAACGGTGCCACCTAGTGGTTTGCCAACATGTAGGCACAACAACTACGGCACCCACAGTAGGCCTACAATGCCATATAAAACAGCGTTGAAGCATTACAAAAAATCTTGTTTTAATTCTTGTAAAAAAAATCGATATTTCCGCAGTCATGAAATTCGGTGACATATGTGATATCCAATCAGAAATGTGTATTTTGTAAATTAACTAAAACCTATAAAATTATGAACCCAAATTATTTTTTACTTAATTAATGATTCAGGTTTATGGCTTTTGAATAATGGTGCACATAACATGTAAGAATGGTTTTCTATTAGAGTGGACCTTTAATACAACCTGGAATATATACACCTATAAAATAAACCAACAACATTTTGAATCATTTATAAAGCATTTCGCATGATTGCATAAATATTAACCTTATATTAAAAAATATGAATGTGAAAAAAACTCAATACAGTAATATTAACTACAAGTTCAATTTCGTAACACAAATTGCGTCCTGCAGGGTGACATGTAAGTCAAGTTTGTGGACGGGCAGCTGCAAGGCCAACTACAAGGGTCTTAAAGACAGGCTCAGTTAGCCTCAGTTAGTACTCTTAATATGTCTACATATTGCAATGTTTCTAACACACAATGCTTAGGTTCATTTATGATGTCATTGTCCCGTGGTGTGACTGCTCTTATGGAAGGAGAAAAAAGGTTTTTAATGAGTGAAAACACATATTAAGGTTAAACACAATATCATAATCTAGTTAGCATGAGCTCGGAGGTCAGTCATGAATACAAAAGGATTAAAATGGCCACAATGCAGTGAATTCCCTGTGGTGTGACTTCATGTCCTGTGGTGTGACATGCTTAGGCATTGTGTTACTCAACCCTCAGTGGTGTAGTCTACTTTTCTGAAGTGGGTATACTGTATATTTGAGATTTTTTTGAAGTGGGTATACTGTACATATATATGCTATTCAAAACAATGGATCAATCAATTTGAAGTGGGTATACTGAAATCCCTGAAATTTAGAAGTGGGTATACTCCGTATACCCGCGTTCTACGTAGACTTCACCACTGCTCAACCCTCACTTATTTTTCATGCATCATGCAAGGATATAAGGATACCAGGATATTTATTTGTCACATTCACACAATTATTACAAGTAACAGTGAAACCATGCAGTGAAATCACAGTTGTCTGCCTGTACGATGCATAGGCGTGTGTGGGTGGGGGTGGGGGTGCGGGTGGGTAGTAGTGTGTGTGTGGGGTGGGGGTTAAAGGACCAATAGCAGAAGAACATTGAGGATATGTTTGTGCAGAATATTAATCATTGTATTGTATCTTACAGAAATGTCACACCAATGATGTCACACCACAGGACACATTGTTAAGCAAAAATTAAGTGAAATTCCACAAACCACTGGGTGCTTTATTTTTTCTTTTTTTTTTTTTTCAATTTTTCCACCCATTGTTTCAGGAATTGGAATATGTTTCCTCCTTTAAGTGTGTTACGGCCTTAAACGTCAACCACCCTTACTCAGTTTGCATGAGCGCTTGAATAAACCGGTAACTCCAAAAACCTGATCATAAACGGTTTATTGATGCGCATATAAATGGCTCATTGACTCCCTCCGTACATAGACAGTTGTCTGATCAGATAGGAGTTCCATCGTGAGGGTACCTGGCAAGGCATTCGTTTCAAACGGCACTAACTAGAGCGTTGCCCTGCCACGTCGGTACATACTGTATTTCATCTTGCGGCGATTCTGTGGTTTTGCATTCTTTATGTAAACGCTTACCTTACATAGGCTAGTTGACTAGTGTAAGACCAACAGACATCCGAATCGTAAAATAGACTTTAAATTAAGTGTCAGCCCAAAAGCCGTTTCAGTAGATCGGATGGCAGCCATGTTTGTTTTCAGGTTCCCCTTTGAGAGGGTGGTGGCGCACAGCATTTTGGGTAGTAGGCAGCAGTAAGTCACCATCTGATTTTGCCCTCAAATATCCCGGTCATGCCCACACATTCAGGCAACTGCCAAAGGAGAACATAAACATATTTTTTTTTTGTTTGGAATGATACTTGACGACTCTGTGTCCATTTAGCGGACAGCAACTTTTCCTATTTCGAACATGGCCAGAGGCTCACCTTCCTTCCATTCTGGGGTGGCAGATATGACACTGTCTTGACAGATATGACCAACTACTCTTGAACAGACAGCTCTGACACATCATCCCGACACCTCCTCTTCCTCTTCTCTTTTTCATCCTCAACTAATAATGTGGCATCCAATCAGCTCCTCCTCTGCTCCTCGCCTCCTCTATAATAAACATGTCTCGGCCTCCCCACACCTCCTCCTCCTCTTCCCCTCTCTTCTTCCTACATGTGTGTCATGCCCCCCTCCCTCCTGCTCTGCCTCTCCTCCTCCTCTTCCTCTCCTCTTCTACTCATCCTCTCCGTTTGTCCTGGACTGACAGCTCTGACTCAGTACCCAACTCCTCCTCCACCTCCTCCTCTCTTCTCCTCCTTTCATCCTCTCCTTCTGTTCCGGACTGACAGCTGACATAGCATCCCCACTCCTCATGACTTTTTGGTGAAGAATGACTTTTAAGGGCCCCATGTTTATATTTTGCCTAGGTCCCCAAAATGGCTAGATCTGCCCCTGGCCCGCCTCTCCCTCTTGCTCTTCTTCATACCTTTGGCTCCCCTCTTTTCTTCTTTATTTTGCTCTCTTTCTCTATCATCTCACTTTCTCTTCTTCACCTCTCTCCTTCTTTCTCCCTCTCCTCTAACCTCTCCCTCACTCTCTCCTGTCTTCATTTCAGAATTCAGCCTGTCTGTCAGCTGTGTTAAATTACTATAATTACTATAACTTTTGTAAATTTGTGAATTTGTGACCAGACATGTGTGTGTGTGTGTGTGTGTGTGTGTGTGTGTGTGTGTGTGTGTGTGTGTGTGTGTGTGTGTGTGTGTGTGTGTGTGTGTGTGTGTGTGTGTGTGTGTGTGAGAGAGAGAGTGTGTGCATGCGCGCCAAACTGTTTCACTCCAAAATGATGAGACTCCTACTGGGAGAAAATCCACACACTGAACCATCCTGAGCTGAACGGTGGAGAGAGAGAGAGAGCGAGAGAGAGAGAGAGAGAGAGAGAGAGAGAGAGAGAGTAAAGGAGAAGAGGAAGAGAGACAAAGCTGTAAGAAGTGAGCTGTGTACCACTAGAGATAGGCAGAGGATAGAAAAGGATGGAGAGGACAGGAGCAAATGAGAGAAAGGGAGCAAGAAAGAGAGAGACTGTGTCTTGGGTGAAGGGGATGGGGGGAGATTAGAAACAAGGGGCAGAGAGAAAAGTGTGTAGAGAAAAGTGAGAGGAAGAGGGAGGAGAGGAGTCGACAGGGGTTTGTTAGATTTATGATTGTGTCAGTAGCTGTTGTATGATACTCGTTGTCCTTTATAGCCGGCATATAAAACTGCTAAATGAATAAACAGCAGCCAGCATCTTGTTGTTGGGGTTTATGGGCTGTACCCATCTAGCTCATTTGGGCCTGTCTGTCTGAGTGTGTGTGTGTGTGTGTGTGTGTGTGTGTGTGTGTGTGTGTGTGTGTGTGTGTGTGTGTGTGTGTGTGTGTGTGTGTGTGTGTGTGTGTGTGTGTGTGTGTGTGTGTGTGTGATGATGTGTCCCCTGGAAGAATGACCAGGCTTCTATGCCAGTGGTGTGTTCTGTTGGAGGAGATTCATCTTGGAGATGTAACAGCTGTTTATTACTCACTGCCAACTGCCATCATGTTCTACACACCCCCCCCCCTCTCTCTCTCGCTCTCTGCAGTCATGTGAGAAGAGTGAGTGTGCCAGTCATTGTTTTCACATTTGCTCAGTCAGTCAGCACTGAGCCGTGGAAGTTGCTCCCTTATGCGTAGATTGGGGAGTGTGTGCTTTTCTATGTTTTTGTTTCTCTGTCTCTTTCTGTCTATCTCTCTCTTGCTCTCTCTCTCTCAGACTGTGACTGACTGTGCCCAGAGGCAGAATGCAAGAAAGAGAGTAAAGGAAGTGAGAGTAATGTGTCATGGTGTTCCATAGGGGGTGCGATAGAGCAGCAGTTAGCCTGGGCCCAGTGGAACTGTAGCTCTTTAGAAGGATGAAGGAAGTCCCTGCACAACTGCTGAAAACAGAAACACAAATATGCTCCCTTTGCTGTGTGTGTGTGTGTGTGTGTGTGTGTGTGTGTGTGTGTGTGTGTGTGTGTGTGTGTGTGTGTGTGTGTGTGTGTGTGTGTGTGTGTGTGTGTGCGCACGCTAGGGGTGGGTATCGCCAACCACCTCCAGATACGATACGCATCCCAATATAGGGGTCACGATTCAATACATGTGTATCGCAATATTTTATACCTTAATTTTTTTTAGTAATTCATTTTTTGAGAAAATAGACATGAGGACCAAATGTTACTTTTTTCTGTAGAGCAACAGTTACACTGTAGTGAATGTAAAAGACTGCCTTCACAAAACGGTACACTCTAAAAAGTACTGTGTGAGAAATGACACAAAATGTGTTTGCTCAGGGACAACACATTTGAATGTGTGTGTTCAGGGACAACACATGTTGTGTCAATTGTTAGATGTGTGTAAGAAAGGGGTAATATACAAAATAGTGTAAGAACAAGGACTCAAAGACATAAAAACTATTTGTGTGTAATATTCAAAGTCATGGTTTGTGATGAGTTTTTGGCTACATTGTACATTTAAAATATATTTACGATAATAATCATTAATGTACGTTATTTTTTACACAAAATGTGTAAGCATTTTGTTTAGCATTTTGTAAGTAAATGTACAGCATTTTAACTGAATAATACACGTTGTGTCATATTCCACACACTGTGTATTAAAATCACCTTAACACAATGAATGTGTCGAAAATGACACATTCCTTCTTAGAGTGTAGGTCTGAGAGTTGCTGTGTAGCATTCAAAATTCAATTCATTCTATTAAATGAAGTATCGATACTGACACCTCCGATACGATAGGCGTATCGTGAAGAGGCCTGTGACGATATATCCCGATACCGATATTTTGAATACACCCCTAGTGTGCGTGTGTGCGTGCATGCGTGTGTGTTTGTCTGTGTCTGTTTTTGTGTGTGGTGTTTGGGTGGGAGAGAGAGAGAGAGAGAGAGTGAGAGAGAGAGAGAGAGTAGTGTGCGTGCGCGTGCTTGTCGCGTGTGTGTGCGTGTATGCGTGCGTGTATATGTGTGAGAGAAAAAGTTTTGTCGCATTGATGCATTGTGTGTGTGTGTGTGGTTGTGTGTGTGTGTGTGTGTGTGTGTGTGTGTGTGTGTGTGTGTGTGTGTGTGTGTGTGTGTGTGTGTGCGCGCACTGTACTGCCTCTGTGCCTCAGGCTCCCATCTATATTTGGTGTTCAGCCAGCTGCTGTGGCAGTTTCATCAGAGCTACATCAGTCCCTTATCTCACATCAGCCCCAGATCACAACACACGCTCCCCAGATTAGAGCCTCATTAGGGCTATATCAGTACTGCATCAGGGCTATATCAGGGCCACATCACGGCTATATCAGGGCTATTCAGAGCCACATCAGTGTCACATCAGGGCTATATCAGGACTAAATCAGGGCCACATCAGGGCTATAACAAGGCTATCAGAGACACTTCAGGGCTTTTACATGAGAGCTACTGTACATCAAAGCCCAATCACGTCCATGTGTTGTCCAGACTAAGGCTGCGATCACACTGGATGCAGATTTGCGTCGAAGTCAGTGAACAGGCAACGTTGTAACAGCTGAGCTGTCACTCGCAACGTAGTCTAGGGCAGTGGTTCCCAACCTATGGGTCGGGACCCAAACTATGGGTCGCCAAAGATCCACAGTGGGTCGCGAAGCCCTCTTGATTTTAAGGGGTTTAATTTTAATACCATATATAGCCCATGTTGATTAAATGACAAAGCATTTAAACTAATCTATACATAGAAGCAACAAAATGTGATACATTAAACATTTATTCTATATTTGACTATATTTGATATTATGATAACTAATGAGTTTTCGCCGGAAACAGAGTATCATGTGACTCCCTCTTGTGTGGGCGCTCGCACGGGTGGGTCACCACAGCTTACAACGGTAAAAATATGGGTCCCTGAAGAAAAAGGTTGGGAACCACTGGTCTATGGTGCTGTGTTATTTGAGTGTTGTGAAAACACAGGCCTACACAAAAACCTTTGTAAATTCATCTATGTAAAATGGATAGAAAACACGCTCTCCTCTTGCTCTCCTAAAGTTGGATTCTGAATCTATGAATGCCGATAACGGTCTCGTCATAGAACATTTGGAAATCCGCCCATGACCTGAAGCAGATTTTCCACCTTGAGTTAAAAAAAAATTCTACTCAATCTGCCCGGGGCGGACAGGCAGAAAGTCCACAATCTGCCTTGCGCTGATATTCATACGCTCACTTTCATTGACAAACAATAGAACAAATCCGCCTCCTACTGTCAAATCGGCGTCCAGTGTGATCATGGCCTAAGTTATCATTTGCACCTCATCAGAACCACAACAGGGACACATGTGGGACACATCAGTGCTTTATCAGGGCCAGATCACACCCATGTGTTGGGAGAATGTAGAAAACTCTTCTATTAAGGTTGACAGTGCCATCTCCCTTGTTTGAGGATAACTAATTTACAATTGCATTCTGGCATTTTTGAGTGTTGAGTCATTTCGAGGATGTGTTTGTGTGTCTGTACGTATATGCCCTCGTGTGCAATGATGAATGTGTGGTTTTCCTCTCCCACTGTGTGTGTGTGTGTGTGTGTGTGTGTGTGTGTGTGTGTGTGTGTGTGTGTGTGTGTGTGTGTGTGTGTGTGTGTGTGTGTGTGTGTGTGTGTGTGTGTGTGTGTGTGTGCGTGTGTGTGCACACCCGCGTGTGTACATGTGTGTATGTTACGTATATGCTTCTAAATATGAAGACAGTAAAAAACAAAGTATGTAAGACTGCACCTTATTCTAATACAGAGGTTCTGACAATGGATGTCCAGCCAATTTCCCTTAAAGCCTCTTCGTCAGTTAGTCAATTAGTGCTAGCACACTGCTAGCTCGCTAACATGCACTAGATACGTCTCGTCTCACCGCCGGTTTATATTTTCTGCATGGCTGCTCTTGTTAAGATGCTCCAGAAGTCCTTCAAATGATTGTGACAATCGCAAGAATATGCAATTTAAGAAGAGCAAGATGAGGAAGAAAAAAAAACTGAAGAAAACTTAAAATGAAAATTCAATTCTGTTTCTGCTCTTGGAGGGTGGATTATAATTGCTGTGTTGTCACCGTCCAGAGCTTATAATGCGTTTGATAGAACTATTTTGGACGCTGGTAATGTATGTGAATATATTCATAGGCCTGCCTCAAGAAGTTGTGATCTTCTGGACGGTTCAATGTAGGGTTGTAATCTCAGGCCTACTTGAAAACCAGAGAGAATGTGATGGGGTTGTTGTCATGTCAGAACAACGCCATTCTGGACATAACTAGTCCAAAAAGTAAAAGGTTGTTTAAAAACAGCCATGAAGTGTCTGTTAGAGAGTCTCGAATGGGAGAATAAAGCTATAGGCTAAGCGAATATTGCTTGCCTTCCCAGGATGCCTGTTAATCTGCTCCTCTATGGTCAGCCACTAGTAAAGCTGCTGTTTGGAGACCGCTGCGGTCCCTTTATGCCTGTGTGTGCCATATATGTGGGGCTTGAATAAGTCCAAGTCTAGTATAAAAGGCAGCAGGAAGTACATTCATGCTGTTGCCGTGCTGCAGGCGATGCTAATCCCTTAAACAGGAAGTAAAGGTGGGCGACTGATTACGTTTGCTGTTGGGCATTCCAAAACAGTTTAATTAACCACAAAAGGTTCCCTAGATGTGTGTGTGTTCATTTATTCCTTTTTTTGTGTATATGTTTACTCATGTGCCAATTATGACTGTGCGCGTTCTCATTATGTTTTGGGCATTTGTTTAATATGCATGCTTGTTTATCCACCATTTTGTATGCTTGGCTGACCACCAATATGGGCAGCATTTCCTGTATCAAAAGTGCATTCAAAATACAGCTAATTATTTAATCCTGTGCAGTAGCTAATGCAACACTTTAAAGTCACAGACCCTCACGAAGGCCCAGTGGTGGATTAAATCCAGCTTCAAAGGGTAGGCCTATGAGTCATACCACATTCTCTATTTGCTACAAACGTCCACAATAGTAATTAGTGCATCTCCCTTGTCTTCTGCAGATACTCCTCAGACATTAAGATGATCTGTACACTAACTATAATCATATCATTGGTTCCCAAATATTTCAGCCGGGAACCACTTTTGGGCTTAAGAATATTTTTGCGAACCCAACCCCCCACCTTGCCTGGTTAACACCAGACCTAATCACAAGTGAGACAGATCAAAACGATTGTGTAGAACTAAAGGCAGTATGGGAGTTCCCAGGCTACCCCCCACCATGCATGTAAAGAAATTGACAATAAAGCCGACTTGACTCGACTACTTGTACACTGGACCCCAGCTCTCCAAATGAATGACTACAAATCTGAGGATAGCCTTTTTGCATAAAGCTGATCACTAATTAAGAATTCAGCAAGCACATGTTCCATTGTTGTAAATAATGAATAACTTCAAGAGTAAGCTAGTGATTGAATGCATGAATGAATGAATTAATGAACAAATGAACTTGTAAGACCAGGACCTAAATCTGCTCTGTCCCCAACCCTAAAGCTATGGTTTAATTGGTAACACTTTATTTTAGGGATACATCTATTAGCGCTAATACATACAATGTTCCTGTATAAGTAACTTGTAAGGCATGTGCAAAGCAAAATCAAACATTTGTTAGGCATGTATTCACAAATGTCTTGTTCATGCACAATAAGGGATTTATTACCAATTTAACCGTAGTAAGGACCTACAGTATATCACGAAAGTGAATACACCCCTCACAGTTTTGCAGATTTTTGAGTATATCTTTTCATAGGAAAGCATTACAGAAATGTCACTTTGACACAATGATTAGTGGCCTTTCAACAACATATTTAACCGCTTACATTTCTTGTTCACTCAGAAACCATCTCGAAATGAAACGAAATGAAAAGGGATGAAAAGGGAGGTCATCAGTGTGCATTTCAACCTTTATTTGCATTGAACTTTTCCATTTTGAGTCTGCATCTGGCTTAAATATATTGGTGTGAGGTTTGAATGCAATCCTATGGAGAATATCAGGATCAGCTTCAGTAGTCACAGTGCATGTTGACATGCATGTTTCTTTTAGGTGTATTTCAGATTACCAATGTTGACAGCATTCATGCATCCCCAAACCATGTCATTCCCACTACCATGCTTGGCTATTGAGAGGATACACCTTTTTTTTTGTAAAACTCACTTGTTTACCACCACACATGCTTGACACCATCTAAAGCAAATTTGTTTATCTTGGTCTCAAGAGAGATGAACAGATCAAAGATATGGATCACTGGAACCATGTCGTGTGATCTGAAGAGACCAAGATAAACAAATATACTTTATATGGTGTCAAGCATGTGTGGTGGTAAACAAGTGAGTTTTACAGAAAAAGTGTATCCTATCAAAAGTCAAGCATGGTAGTGGGACTGACATGGTTTGGGGATGCATGAATGCTGTCAACATTGGTAATCTGAAATACACCTAAAAGAAACATGCATGTCAACATGCACTGTGACTACTGAAGCAGATCCTGATATTCTCCATAGGATTGCATTCAAACCTCACACCAATATATTTAAGCCAGATGCAGACTCAAAATGGAAAAGTTCAATGCAAATAAAGGTTGAAATGCACACTGATGACCTCCCTTTTCATCCCTTTTCATTTCGTTTCATTTCGAGACGATTTGAGCAAACACAGCCCCTTCTCTACCGGATTTTCATATGGGGTGTACTCACTTTTGTGAGTACATGTTCAAACATTCATGGCTGTATTTTGTTTTTTTCTGAGTGAACAAGAAATTTAAGCAGTTGAATATGTTGTTAAAAGGTCACTAATCATTGTGTCCAAGTGAAATTTCTGCAATGCTTTCCTATGAAAAGATATACTCACAAATCTGCAAAACTGTGAGGGGTGTATTCACTTTCGTGATATACTGTAGTAGGCCTTAGCATTTGCTTAGTACATGCCTTACAAGGTACTTATGCAGGCATTAACATTGTATGTATTAGTGCTAATAGATGTATCCCTACAATAAAGTGTTACCGTTTAAATATAGCAAACTACTGCTAGTGCAGTCTTTTGGTGTGTTTCAGACAGTTCCTCAGTGTCTCTGTGCCTGTGTCTTGAGCGTCTGAAGCTCCTTTCTGCCTACAGTAGCAGTGAAGGAACACATTTGGGGTCTCTTTGTTCCCTTTGAGTTGTCTTTGGTCCCAACATGGGGTTGACCCTGACACAGATAATTCTCCCACATGGGCATCACAGGCTCTGTCTGGTCTTACAACATCCCTCGGGTCTTACTGGGGTTGCTTTTTGCCCTTTTTTAATATCTTGTAGACTAACCACAGAGGAACTATTTTACTATTCTACTATTGTATTGTTTTATGGTTGTTTGATTGTTTTATACTGTTTTATGTTTTATATTGTCCTGTATGCAAACGTGAAGGATGCATATAGTGCCACCCCCCTTCCCCCACTGGGTTTCTCTGACCACAATTTGATCCATTTACAGCCTCTGTACATCCCAAAAGTACAAAGGCTACCAGTTACCACACACACTTTCAGAGAATGGACACCAGAAACTGAGGAGGCACTAAGAGACTGTTTCGAGACCACTGACTGGAGTATACTGCAGGGCAGTGATGACCTGGATGAGGCCACAGCATGTACTACTGACTACATAAACTTCTGCATGGACATTGTTGTACCAACAAAGACGATTTGGTGCTACCCCAACAACAAACCCTGGGTAACCAGAGATGTCAAGCAACTCCTCAATAAGAAAAGAAGCTTTTTAAGGAAGGAAACTTGACTGAACTGAGGAGTGTACAGCGAGAACTCAAAAGCAGACTGAAGGAGGCCAAGGTGGCATATGGGAAGAAGGTGGAAATTAAAATGAAGGACAATGCTAGAGAGGCATGGCAGGGGATTAAAAAAATCACTGGGTGTGGAAAGAAGAGATGTATGGCAGAGGGTGATCTATCAATGTCCAATGACTTAAACCATTTTTACAACCGGTTTGGAAACTCTGGCACAGAGGGAAGCATTTCTCTTGTCACCTCTATAGCCCCTGAATCCCCCCAGCCCACACTGGACAACCACTCTTCAGCAGGCTCCCATCTCCCCCACTCACAACCCCCCACTCCTGTTACTACTTCACCCAGCCTCACTAACAGGGACACTTCATCCCCACACCCTCCTACTCTGCCTATGGTCACCACTCCCACCATCATCAACAATGCAGCAGTACCTCCACCAATGGACACAGCAGGCTCACAAATCCCCACTACCTCTATCCCCCTCCCCTGCTCCTCACTTCTGCGTCTTGGAACAACTTACCCACCACCCACCCCTTTCCCACTCTCCCCTTACCCCAACCCAGCACTCCCACAGCCGAGAATCACCACTGATCAAGTTAGAGGGACACTGAAAAGACTTAAGTCCAAGGCGGCCGGCCCTGATGGCATCTGTGCAAGACTGCTAAAGACATGTGCTGAGGAATTAGCTGAGCCTCTTCATCACCTTTTCAATAGGAGTCTACAAGAAAGCAAAGCTCCTATCTTGTGGAAAACATCATGCCTGGTACCTGTTCCAAAGAAAACTCACCCCAAAGAACTTAGTGATTACAGGCCGGTTGCCCTCACCTCACACCTAATGAAAACTTTTGAACGAGTGCTGCTGCGCAACTTTCTCAAACCCCAGGTACGCCATGCACTGGATCCTCTGCAGTTCGCCTACCAAGAGAACGTGGGAGTGGAGGATGCTATCCTGTATCTTCTTCACAGGGTACATGCTCACTTGGATAAGGGTGGCTGTGCTGTGAGAATCATGTTTTTTGACTTCTCCAGCGCATTCAACACCATACAACCACTGCTGCTGAGAGAGAAATTGGTGCGGATTGGAGTGCAGCCTAGCCTGGTGACCTGGATCACTGATTACCTCACAGAGCGGCCCCAGTTTGTGAGGATGGGTGAAATAACATCGGCGACAGTGATTAGCAGCACAGGAGCGCCACAAGGAACGGTTCTCTCCCCCGTGCTCTTCACCCTGTATACCAATGACTTCAGCTACAATTCTGAGACATGCCACATGCAGAAGTTCTCAGACGACACTGCAATTGTGAGGTGTATAAGAGACGGTCAGGAAGAGGAGTACAGGGGATTGGTGGATGACTTTGTAGGATGGTGCCAAAACAATCAGCTGCACCTGAACACCACCAAAACCAAGGAAATGGTGATCGATTTCAGGCGCTCCACCCCGCCCTTGGTGCCTGTTTCTATTGGGGGAGAGAATGTGGAGACTGTCTGTACTTACAAGTACTTAGGAGTGCACCTTGACAATAAGCTGGACTGGTCCACAAATTCTGAAGCACTTTACAGGAAAGGCCAAAGCAGGCTCCTCAGAAGGCTGAGGTCCTTCAATGTCTGCAGCCAACTTCTGCTTATGTTCTACCAGTCTGTCATGGCTAGTGTGCTCTTCTACGCTGTGACTTGCTGGGGTGGAAGCATTAGGAAGAGAGATGCTGCACGCCTTGACAGACTGGTGAGGAAGGCGGGGTCAGTGGTGGGCATGGAGCTGCAGTCACTCACCTCAACAGCTGAGAGCAGAACACTGAGCAGACTGGACTCTATTATGGACAATCAGCATCACCCCCTTAACGCCACCTTCACTAACCAACTGAGTCTGTTCAGTCACAGACTCCGTGCTTTCACCTGCAGGACAGACAGGCTAAGGAGGTCCTTTGTCCCTTGGGCCATTCAACTGTTTAACAGTATACAGAAGGACACTAAGAAGGACATCATTATTGGGGATTGGACTGCCTGAGATGCCAGAGCTGGCCCAGATCTGGAACCTCTTGATATGTGTGTGTGTGTCTATGTGTGTCTGTGTTGTTTTTATGTAGCTACTTGACACCTGAATTTCCCCCTGGGGATCAATAAAGTTTCTCTACTCTATTCTACTATATTGACTTCCTGAGGGAAAATCATTTGGAGCATGGAGCATGTGGAAACCATATAGAGATCATATTGTGTTATGACTATAAAACTACAATTTTAAATTAATTGATTCATTCATTGATTCATTCATTAAATCATTCATTCATTCATTCATTCATTCATTCATTCATTCATTCATCCATCCATCCTTCCATTGCCTTGTGCTGTCCCTGTAGCATGTGTGTCATCAGTGTCCCTGTAGCATGTGTGTCATCAGTGTCCCTGTGTGCTGGAGGATAAGAGGCAGCAGCAGAGCCCTTAGAGCAGTGCAGCATTTAAGCAACCTTCAGACTCGAGCCACAAGAGACCGCTTGCATTAAAGAAGTCTCTCTGTTGAAGGATAATCATTTTAACATCGCAGCCACTTACACCCGTGCACACGCATACACATTCAAGGGCACAGAGCCACTGAACACTTTAAATGGAGGTCCGCCCTCATAATATTTTACTTTGGTAATCACTGGAGCAATTTTATGGCTTTAAAACTTCACTTTTGTACTTGTGGATTACCCCCAATTGACAGGCAGACCAACATCAAACAGTTTTAACTGTTTTAAAAAAGTAGTGAGATCAAAGTTTTCATTTATCATTATGCACACCAAAGGAGGCTAAATGCTGCTGCGTAAGTTAGATGTGAAAAGCCTGAAAGAGCGATCAGTCTAGAGCAGGTGTAAAGTAGCCTAGCAGGGATGGAGCAGAGCATGAGGACTTACAGTTTAGATAAAAAATACAAGAGAAATGCACAAACACAGATACACAATGTGTGTGTGTGTGTGTGTGTGTGTGTGTGTGTGTGTGTGTGTGTGTGTGTTTGTGGGATGTCTTATCACTGGTGTGTATATTGGTGTCAGGGTACCCATGATCAAATGATATTATGTGCAGTCCTGTGGTGATGTATGTACTGTATGTGAACTTCAGAGCAGACGGCTTTGGGCAGAGGTCAAACAACCAGCAACCAACAACCTCCCAATTATCAGCAGATAGGCCTACATGTACTGTATGTTTGTGAGCTAAAAGCAATGAGTCAGAGCTGAAGGTCACTGGTTGTCTAAGTTACAGCATGAGATTAAACTGGTTCTAAGGCAGAGCATGTTGAAGGTGAAGATTGTGCAGGACAAAGGCTGACAGTAATTTTCAGAGTGAGGAGTCTGCACACAAGGCGAACATCACATCATTTTAACCAATTAAAAAAACATGTAGGTGTGCCTGAGATATTTGGCCACATGGATGTTTATGGCTCCAAACTCGACAGCAAAGGCATCATTGTTGTTTTAATGTCATGCTCTGTAATTTTCAGAGTGAGGAATCTGTACACTTAAAATCTTTTTTGTTGCTTTTTAAATTCATGGCTGGATTACGTTTCGACTTCAACAGTCTTTTCTCTATAAACACAGGCTGAAATGTGATTAGTACCTTTTCTCTCACCATTCAAAGCGTAATCCGGCCATGAAATTAAAAACAAAAAAACAAGAAGGATTTTAAGTGTGCAGATTCCTCAGTCTGAAAATTACAGAGCATGACATTAAAACAACAATGATGCCTTTGCTGTCGAGTTTGGAGCCATAAACATCTATGTGGGGGGGCGCACGCGGACAGGGGGGCGCACGCGGACACAGAACATGTAGGACGTGTGCTTCAGTGCTCCGAGGCTAAGTGACCTATTTGTAATTTATTCTGGCGGAATATTCGACTGTATGCCAATAGTTCTTAACCAGTAACGCACATTAAGTGGATATTTCACTCAAAAATGGCTTCTGGACGAGGGAGAGAATCGGGAAAACCCAAAAAGAACCCTCCACAAGCCGGCGACCCAGATGCTAGCTTGCTACAGGAGATGATGAATGCTATCCGGGACGACATATGTGGTAAAATCGACACGCTCTCCACTGACTTGAGATCTGAGATTGCAACGGTAAGAGCTGAGTTTAGAAGTGCTATTTCACCATTGCAACAAAAAGTGGACACACACGACAGTACCATTAAAGAGCTTGAGTGTGCTGCATCTGACCAGATCGCTTGAGCGAATTGGAGAATCTCATGCAGACTCTGAATGCGCAAGTGACTCAATTGAATGCTAAGTGTGAAGATCTAGAGGGGCGTTCGAGAAGGAATAATATTCGACTCGTTGGAGTACCGGAAGGTGTCGAGGGCTCCAATCCGACCGAATTCATCTCCGGACTCATACAGGATACTCTGAGACTGGACCACAAACCTGTCGTGGACAGAGCGCACCGCAGCTTACGTGAGAAGCCCAAGAAGGATGAACCTCCCAGACCGTTCATCATTCGCCTACACTATCATCAAGATCGGGACCGGACTCTACGCAGAGCCGAAGAGCTCTCCACAGTCTTTTACCAAGAAGGGAAGGTGATGTTTTTCCCTGACTACACTTCTGCTGTGGCCAAGAGACTCGCGAAGTTCGGGGAAGCAAAACGCCTCCTTCGCCCAATGAAAGGAGTGAAATTCAGGCTGGTGTTTCCAGCCCTGCTTAAGATTACGCTGCTGTCTGACGGAACATTGCACAAATTCGATGACCCCTCCTCCGCGGTGGAGTTCATCCAGGGCATTCCATGCCTCGGACTGCCCCACAGGGACAATTCTGCTGGCGGTGAGGAAATGATAGAGTAAATTGATATGCTTTACTACCGTCGAAATACACGACAGGTCAACTGGTCTGGTTAAGTTATAAATCTATCTGGTTCATGACAATTCAACCAATATTTTGAAATGTGGTTACGGTGTTTGCATTAGCCATTTGGCTACAATACTGATATAAGTGAAGTCACTAGCCTCTACGGCACGTAGGCGGCTCTGGAATGTGCACGAGGAGTGCTACTTCGGTTAGTTCGTCAGATTTAAAGGGGGGTAAGCGTGCGTCATGTTCAGTAGACGCTTTAGCAAGGGAGGGGTGGGTTTTGCAGTTTTTTGTCTGTGTTTTGCCTTTTAATTTCACTTGTTGTGTTTTTGTTTTTCCTTATGCCTGCTTAAATGTGTTTCACTTGTGGTGGCACCTAGTCTGCTTATTTTTAGTGCTCTATCATGCCGTGACTTATGCATCAGTTCAATAGGAATGAGCTGAATTTTGTCAGTTGGAATTGCAGAGGACTAAATGCACCAATGAAGCGCAACAAAGTCCTGGGTCATCTTCGCAAGCTAGAAGCACACATAGTTTGTTTACAAGAGACACATTTAAAAGTAGAGGACCATATTAGATTAAGAAAGAATTGGATAGGTCAAATATATCATTCAAAATTTCAGGCCAAGGCAAGGGGTACAGCCATTCTTATACACAAATCAATCCCTTTTATATGCTCTAATGTTTTAGCAGACCCAAATGGGAGATTTGTTGTTGTTACTGGGAAGATTTACAATACTCCCCTCATCCTTGCTAATATTTATGGGCCTAATTGGGATGATCATCATTTCTTCAGAACCTTTTTCTCAAAGCTCACAGATATTGCTACACATTCTCTCGTTCTTGGAGGGGACTGGAACTGCTGGATAAGTCCAACTCTTGATCGATCCTCAACCAAGACACTCTCCTTATCCAAATCTGCACAATTAATTAAATCCATTATGGAGGAATTTAATCTATCCGATCCATGGCGTTTTCTGCACCCAAATGGTAAACAATACTCATTTTTCTCTTCTGTCCACCGGACATTTTCACGTATTGACTACTTTTTAATACATAATAATTTATTGCCTTCTGTCAAATCTGTAACCTACAACCCCATAGTAATATCTGACCATGCACCAATTTCTTTAACAATAGCCATGCAAGGACTTAACTCTTCTCGCCCTCCTTGGCGATTGAACACACGCCTGTTATCTAGCAAAGACTTTCTCCAACTCATGTCTGCACAGATCAAAACTTTTATAGAGATTAATAAAACTCCAGATATTTCTGCGTCCACTCTTTGGGAAACGTTGAAAGCATACCTCAGAGGTATTATTATTTCATATACTGCATTTGAGAGGAGGACAAGGGAAGAAAAATTATCTGAGCTGATAAAGAAAATTGGGGAAACTGACAAGCTATATGCGGAAAATCCTTCCCCTGACTTATATAAAGAACGCCTTACACTACAAGCAAATTTTAATATTTCCTCTACGCAGAAGGAGGAAGAAATGCTACTTACGGTCTAAATATAAGTATTATGAACAAGGTGACAAAGCAGGGCGGTTGCTTGCTTACCAACTCAAAAAAGAAGCATCTTCTCACCAAATACTCCAAATTAAGACCCCTCTGGGTACGACAACAGATCCAAAAGAAATTAATGATCACTTTAAGGACTACTACAGCCTGTTATACACTCCAGAGCATACTCCAGATTCCGCTGCATTGGATAATTTTTTTTAACTCTTTGGACATTCCTAAGGTGGATGAGGAGGCTGTTGGTAAATTAGATCAACCTCTATCTGTGGAAGAACTTAAAATTGCGATAGCCTCAATGCAAGGCGGAAAGTGTCCAGGCCCTGACGGCTACCCGGTAGAGTTTTATAGGACTTTTTTTCCACTGTTGGCCCCCCTCCTTGTTGACATGTATAATGAATCATTTGAAAATCATACCCTCCCATCTACTCTCACGTATGCCACCATATCTTTGATTCTTAAAAAGAACAAAGACCCCCTGGACTGTGCCTCTTATAGACCCATAAGTTTGTTGAATGTGGATCTAAAATTACTTTCTAAATTGTTGGCACTACGCTTAGACCCTATACTGCCGACCGTCATATCCCCAGATCAAACAGGGTTTATCAGGCATAGGCATTCATTCTACAATCTAAGGCGCCTCTATAAAATTATATATAGTCAACCCTCATCTACAACTACTGAAGCCCTGATCTCACTTGATGCTTTGAAGGCCTTTGACAGGGTGGGGTGGCCATACTTGTTTTATACTATGCAAAAATTCGGCCTTGGGCAAAACTTCATCGCCTGGGTCCAGTTGTTATACTCTGCACCAAAGGCCTCTGTTAGGACTAATAACAACTTCTCTGAATACTTCAGCCTACATCGCTCCACACAACAAGGATGCCCTTTGAGCCCCCTCTTGTTCGCCATAGCAATTGAGCCTCTGGCTATCCTCCTTAGGTCCAACAAAGAGATTGTGGGCATATCTAGATCAGGCATAGAACATAAGGTGTCCCTATATGCAGATGATCTCCTCCTGTATGTGTCAAACATCTCCACATCCATACCAGCAGCACTTCAATGCCTTACAACATTTGGTTCTTTATCAGGCTATAAAGTTAACTATAGTAAGAGTGAGTTCTTCCCGATAAATGCAGCAGCTCGAGCTTATCCTACCCACTCCTTTCCATTTAAATGGGCAAATCACAGATTTACTTATCTGGGTGTACAGGTCACAGACAAATTTCAGGATCTGTTTAAGTTCAACTTTGCAAGTTTGCTATCCAATGTGCAGAAAGACTTTGAGAGGTGGTCTATTTTACCCCTATCACTCCCAGCCAGAATTAATTCTGTTAAAATGAACACACTACCAAAATTCTCATATCTTTTTCAGACCATCCCCATATTTATTCCACAAACATTTTTCCGTAAGATTAACACACTAATTACAGAGTTTATCTGGAACAAGAAGGCACCCAGGATTCGTAAAATGCTCCTCCAAAGGCCCAAGAGTCTTGGAGGCATGGCATTGCCTAATTTACAGTACTATTATTGGGCTGCCAATATTAGAGCCCTACACTACTGGCTGCATTTTGACACTCTTACTCCACACCCTACTTGGCTACAGATGGAAGCGCAATCTTGTAAACCCACTTCTTTGAGGGCATTATTGTACTCTCCTCTTAACATTTCTCTGTCTTCATACACTAAAAATGTATGTGTCAAAACATCAATGAGAATTTGGAACCAGTTCAGGAAACATTTCAAGCTGGGTGATGTTTCTATCCTTTCTCCTCTCACTGCAAATGTTGCTTTTCCGCCTTCACTGATTGACGGAGCATGGACGGTCTGGTCTAAGTTGGGTATCAAGTCCTTAAAAGACCTGTATATGGATGGGGTATTTGCATCATTTCAACAGCTGAGTGGAAAATATTCCTTACCCACATCACATTTTTTTATATACCTACAGGTACGCAGCTTTGTTAAAACCTTATTTCCCAATTTTCCCAATAAGCCATCAGCTAACCCCATTGACTCACTCTTAATACCTCTTCCTAATACTAAAGGAATGATATCCTCCATTTATAATCGTATGTATACCTTAAGACCTGTAAATGTCAATTCAATTAAGACTCAATGGGAGGAGGACCTGGGAAGTGAGATCTTAGATATTGAATGGGACTCAATCTTACAACGTGTGCATTCATCATCAATTTGTGCTAAACATGGTGTCATTCAGTGTAAAATTGTCCACCGGGCCTACTGGACTAGGGTCAAATTAAGCCGCTTTTTTCCTGATGTTGACCCCACATGTGAGAGGTGCCACTCAGCACCCGCGACACTGGCACACACACTCTGGTTTTGTCCAAAACTATTTGAATATTGGTCCAAGGTTTTTGACATCCTGTCCAATGTATTAGAACAAACAATTGATCCATCTCCACTTACTGCGTTGTTTGGTGTTCTCCCATTTACAATGTCCATATCTTTGTATAAGGCTGAGTTTATTGCATTTATCACTCTAGTAGCAAGGCGTCTCATTTTGCTGAGGTGGAAGTCTCCTAATGCCCCTTCATTCAGTTCCCTGATTAAAGATATCCTTTATTTCATGAAAATAGAAAAAATTAGAAGCAGTATGAAGGGCTCTACCCGCAAGTTCACAAAAACATGGGGATACTTGTCAGATTACATTGACGAGTTGAATCTCCCCTCTGTGACAGACTAGAACTGTGTGCACATCTTTTCAGACTTTTCAGAACATATTTTGTTAAGGTGGCAGGTCTATGTGTATGTCTTGTGTAATGTTTTTTTTTTTTTCTCTCTCTGTTTTTGGCTGTTTGTTTCTGTTTATTTTGTGTTGAATTGTGTACTGTATATGGGTGGGGGGTGGGGGGTTGGGGGGGGGGTCTAGTTTGTTCTTTATGCCTTGTTATAGCTAATGTGTGATAATATTCCCATATTGTGTAACTTTTATAATATGGACATTCAATATCCTAAACCTTTGTTATTACACTTAAAAAATCAATAAAGAAACCTTTGAAAAAATAAACATCTATGTGGCCAAATATCTCAGGCACACCTAGGGTGTTTTTTAATTGGTTAAAATGATGTGACGTTCGCCTTGCAGTAACATGGAAAACACATGCAAGTGAAATATTCTTTAAGTCGTGTTTCTTATCAGTTTCATTTGCTAGGCCTTTGTGTTGAGAAATAACAACAGTGTTCATATCCTTGCCATATTTTAGTGATAAAAAACACGAAAGACTAAAGATCGACTAAAAACTGTTAAGTTGAAACAAAATCAAGGGATTGAAAAAAATATATTTTCATTCAAAATGCCTAGATGTACTACCGGAAAGCCCAATGAAACACCTACAGCACAGTCACAAAGGTGTGTGTGTGTGTGTGTGTGTGTGTGTGCGTGCGTGCGTGCGTGCGTGCGTGCGTGCATGCATCTGTGTAGGTTATTTGAGGTTCAGTGACATGGTCCTGAACTATCAGCGCAACCTCCGAGTCATTTCTAATGCATGTCTGTGTCGAGCCTAGAGTTGTGTGTGTGTGTGTGTGTGTGTGTGTGTGTGTGTGTCTGATGCCTCTTAGCCTAAAGTCATGTTCTCAGTTCCATCAGGGTCACAGCTGTGTGATGCCACCAATAGAGGTGCAAATGGCTTTGACCCACCAGCCACAGCAGAGAAAGAGAGAGAGAGAGAGAGAGAGAGAGAGAGAGAGAGAGAGAGAGAGAGAGAGAGAGAGAGAGAGAGAGAGAGAGTGTGTGTGTGTGTGCGTGCGTGTGCGTGTGTGGTTACAAATGCTCCAAAATGAATGTTTTCTTTTGCTGTTGCCGGCTCTTAGTCTTTTATCACTTGCATTTCTTTCTCTCTCTCTATCTCTCTCTCTCTCTCTCTCTCTCTCTCTCTCTCTCTGTGCTGTGCAGTGTTGAAAATGGTTGCAGTGCAGTTTGTGATACACTGTACACTGTAAACGAAATTATAAACAGTCACGAGTTCACTATCATAGAATTTGTACATTGTGTGTAGCTGTTGATAATCTCTCTCCAACTTCCATGTGACAATACAGAATGTTATCAGGAGATTTAAAAACACAATTTTAAAAATACTTTCATGCCAGGCAGGGATGTAAATAGATATGGGTGGCTATGACTATGGGAAGGTGACTATTTGAATAGGTTTCCGCAGCTCAGTATAAGTATGAAAAAACAAAACATTCCCAAGGTGAAAAGTCTGTACCTTGCATTGCTCTTATCTTCTTTTCACATCGTCCCTCCATTAAAAACTCTTGGACACTGAAATGAATTTCCTGGAATAATTTTCCATCAGTTAGAAAAAGGAAACAACACAGCTAATGCCTTGAGCTCAGTGATGTACGCAGGACAGATTCCCTTGAAAAGAAAAACATTTTGGGCCAACAAGAAATAAGGCACAGATATGAAAGACTGCCTTACCTTACCTTACCTTGCCTTGTACAAACGTAGTTGGACTCAGATACTGTATGAACTGGAAAAACGCTATGCAGACCATTTCCATTTAAATGTCTTTCGCCTTTATTTTGATGAAATATTTGGTGATATGTTGTACATTGTTTCTCTAATAGAGCCTTGTTTTGTATCATGTGGGACAGAGGTGAGGTCTCTCAGACACATTTTTACCATTGCAGACACACAACAGAGGGAGAAGGGTGATACAAACCTTGCTGTGTGTTGGTAGCTGGCTGCTCATGTCTTAGAAGTTGATCTGAACGTTCCAGAATTCCTCAATATTGCTGGTGGTTGTTCCGCTGTGTCTCGCAATGGCAGCATAGACAAAACACATTTACATTACTAGTGCAGAGCCCGTTGGTTCTTTTTGACCCTATTTGCCCGTCATGAAAAGAGGTGGAGTGATAATAGGCTAACTGTTGTTATATATTCATTAATATGTAGTCCTATTGGTATTACCGTAGTATGTGTGTGTTATAACCTCCGCCAGAAGGTTAGTGATTGCCCGAGTTGTGTGTTGGTTTCTTACTTCGTGCTCATTCGTTTGTTCGTTGCCTGTATCACCGTGGCCTGGGAGCCCAGAAGGTATGGGTTGACGCTGTCCATACTTCCATTTACTCTCTCGGTTAATTAGGCTTCAAATTAAGGAAAAGTCGCGTGAGGGACGAGTCCTTGCCTACTGTGTTGGCAATGTCTAGTAAATAATAAAAGATTTGGCGCCCCCTAGTGGTAAGCTGTGAACCTAGTAATGAACAAAGACAATCCAGACAAACTCATTCACATAATTATGTGGCGGAGGTAGGCCTAATGATAATAAAAGATATATATTTTTAGATGCGTCCCACGCATCTCTATAAGAGGCTTTGGTGTCCGTCCGTCCGTCCGTCCGTCCGCCCGTGATGCGTTTCTGAATTGTGATTCCCTCTTGTGTCCACAAGGTGGCAGTCGCTCAGTGGAGTGGCAGAGCTCAGTTTTGGCCTGGAGCTCATGCGCGTTTCTGAATTGTGATTCCCTCTTGTGTCCACAAGGGGGCAGTCGCTCAGTGGAGTGGCAGAGCTCAGTTTTGCCCTGGAGCTCATGCGTGCAAACCAAAACGTCTATCATAATGGTTAGCAAACCGGATAGGCAACTGATTGATTGCATTCTCTGACACAACTGCAGAAGCACAGAAGTCTGTATGCATATTCCATCCATGTGTGCCATGTGTGCTAGCCGAGTTCCTAAACATTCACACAAAGACGTCGTCAGATAAGGAGGATAACTCTCAAGCGCCACACTCAACAAACTCTTCATGGTCAATAACACCAAGCGGAGCACAAAAAATAGGAAGGCACGAGACATTTGCAGATAGCGTTTGCTATGTTCAGTGTTGTTAGACTACACAGCGTCACCACTCAAAAGAAACAACAGCCTTAGAAGAAAACAACAGCCCGAACACCGGCAATCCCCTGAATTTTTTGACAATGCTGTGAGAAGTGCAGGCAAGAAAGCAACTCGCGCATTGAGCGTGGAGGAGATTACTTCGATACTTAAATTAAATTTCACAGACACGCGAGCACAGGGAGAGTGAAGGCTGTGTTTCTGTTGATCTTACGCTCGCGCGTCTTTTAAATGGTTTGTTAGGGGACGACCGCTTGACAGAGAGCGCTCTTTTCAGTTTATGCAGTAAATGTCTCATTGATTAGTTTTTGGAACTTACGGTGTGTCTATAACGGTCCACGAAGACAATATCCATGTGAAAACGCAAACGCCTGCAAACCGCTGTTCTGACAGAAAGAGAGTGCACCTGTCCCCTACTCTGTCTACTTCCCAAAGCGGCATTTAGGCTAAAAGTATTCCATGAAATCCAACATCAACGTCACTTCAAATAGGTGACAGCAAGCATGCATGAACATAACATGAAATAACACTTGTGAGGGGGGGACATCACTGCTCTCATATTAAAGTGAAAAGAGGATTACAGAAAATTCACATTTTAATTTATTTAATGTTTGCATGCAAAATTGCAAATAGCCTATTCATTGAAATATGTCCAGAAAGGGTTGTAATCCAACATTGCCTGTTTTTTATGTTTGTAATTATTATTTTTTAAATGAAAAATCGTGATAAAAAAAACAAATAGAGATTTTATGTTTTTTTTTAAAAAGTGATATGGGATGGGCCGATGGCCCCCCTAGCTAAATTCGCCTTAGGTCCCCAAATTGCTAAATATAGTGTAAGGGATTGTTTTGAAAAGACAGTAACATGTAATCAGCAATGCATTACAGTTTTTGAGTAACTTGCCTTGACAGGTTATGAGGAGGCCAAGGGGGCGTTTGGGAAAAAAAGGTTCAGAACGGGCATAGACGGACGCATCTGTTGTCCGCCTGGCGGACTTGTTTAAATAACATTTCCCTATGAATACAAGGGGGATAATGATTCATTGAATTAGAAAATGTGATAGTAGCACCTGCTCTCTGTTAGAATCCCCATCACAGGTCAGTTCCCGTGTTTATTCCAGAACAGACTGCTGCAAGATTTCTCACAATGAACTACACTCAAATTATTAAGAACAATATTTGTAGCAAAAAAACACCAGCTTTCCAACAAATTTGTTTCAACAAGAGTCCTTAAGTGTGGGGTCATTGATCTGGACCAATTGAAGATGTGTGTCAAAATTTCAAAAATAAAAAAACAAAACGTTCTGGACATATTGTAATTGACCAGCCTCCCCTGTTTGACAGATTGCAAGCTGCCACTGATACAGATCTTTGAAAACCAGGACAAATAGGCTGAAGAACAGTTTTTATCCAGCAGCCATCACTGCACTTAATTCTGCTACCAAAGAATAGTTTTTTATACCTACGTTTGAAAAGTTTGTTTTTAATTATTTAAAAAAATGTTTTCCCTCAATCAACAAGGAATGCTCAATTTTGTTGTACGCGTAACAATGACAAATAAGATATATTCTATATTCTATTCTATGCACAGGGATAGGGGCAGCACGAGCGCGACAGGTTTGCATGCTCGTTCTGTCTGCAGGAATCAGCTGTATTTCCAAGTTACAAAGCGCACTTCTCTGAGATCCTTCTCATGGGCCTGTGCGAAATAGAATAATCGGCTTTCATGTTTCCTCACCGTTTTCCTAACCTGAGCATGGACACATTTTTGACATGTGTCGCCCACGGCCCATAGTAGGGGCTCTAAGCCGAGAAATCGTTACGCGCTGGATAGAAGCATATAATTCGGTACACGTGTTCCTTGACTGATTTGAAGACATCCTAGAAGGGGTGCCCCTTGAAAAAAAATGTCTACCATGTCATATACAATATGTCATGTTGGTAACGCATTACATTGTTATTACATGACATTATACTTAGCTGACAATGTTATTATAGTCCTCAGAAGAGATGAAGCAAGGGTAGCCTGCTAGACCAGATTGATAGCACTACAAAATGTACATAGTCTGAAAGTATGGGTGAGTCTGTGCTTACGTGTTTGACAGCATGTAACATTGTGAACGATTTGAGAAGATTCTTGGTCTGAATTAAAATGAGCATTGCCAACACTAAAACTATGGTGAGAATAGACTGCTGCTAATGCTCGATTTGAATGGGATAGTGTCAGTGCAAGATGCCCTAGGTAGCAGGTTCTCCATCCTCTAATTTCCATAACAGATATACGTATTTTATTTGTATGAGAGAGGGTAAAGGACAGGACCTTTCCATATGTATGAAGAACCCCATAAGATCACCTAATTCTATATTTTCACAAGTGCATATTGTGAGAGCATTTCAGTCATCTTTAGAATGGCATTACAGATTACTCAATATAGGCCTATGTAGGCCACAGTATGGCTTCAGTTCAAATTAAATGGGAATGATTTCTTAGTGTATGTTGAGTAAGAAGACAGAGATAAAAAAAATGTTTATTTGCAGACAAGTCCTCACCTACTACTTGTGTCAAAAGTTGTATTAGTTAGCTCAGTAATCATTGAGTACTTAAACTGCTATCAAAACTGACAGCTGATGGACAACATGTACTGTAGGTCTTTTGGCACCCTTACCCATAGGAGAAATATCTATATAGAACAACACTTCTCATATGGTATATACTATGAAAGTAAATCATTACCTGGACTCATTTTCTTGATATGCAAGGCACATAAATAGTCTGGGCGGAAGAATAGTCGATCATACCCCGCCCCCCCCAAACAAAATGCCACAAGACTTTTTTTAACCTTCAGGATTTTGAGTGGTAACAGTAACATAACTCATTCCCACTACACATTTTTGCATAATATTGTACATGTCCTCAGAATGCTCTACATCAGTGGTTCTCAAACCTTTTGTGTGAAGTACCCCCTGAGAAAATATTGAGCTCTCCGAGTACCACCTTGACAACCAACATTAGAATATTGCAGTAAAGGCCTTCCATATTCACTTTTGCCAGTCAGTACGGGAGAGGTTCATAATGGCATTCCAAGTACCACCAGAGATGTCTCAAGTACCACCAGAGGTACGCGTACCACAGTTTGAGCACCACCGCTCTACATGTTTCAGTTCTATAGTTGTACTGTACAGTACAGTGCAGTGCAGTGGAGTGCAGTACAGTACAGTAGCATACAGAATGGTGCAGTATAATAAAGTACAGAGTATAGTACAGTACAGTACAGTAGCATACAGTACGGTGGAGTCTAGTTAAGTACAGTACAGTAGCATACAGTACGGTGCAGTATAGTACAGTACAGTACAGTACAGTAGCATACAGTACGGTGCAGTACAGTACAGTAGCATACAGTACGGAGCAGTACAGTAAAGTAAAGTACAGTACAGTACAGTAGCATAAAGTACGGTGGAGTCTAGTTAAGTACAGTACAGTAGCATACAGTATGGTGAAGTCTAGTACAGTACAGTACAGTACAGTAGCATACTGCACGGTGCAGTAGAGTACAGTACGGTATATCACATTACAGTACAGTACAGTACAGTACAGTACAGTACAGTACAGTATAGTAGAGTACAGTACTGTGCAATACAGTAGAGTACAGTATTGTCTTATAGACGTTAGCCCTCCAAAGCCAATAGGATTTCCACCTGCTGTTGTTTTAAGTTTTTGAAAGACTATTTTAGTAGCCTATGTGAGAGAGGGAAGGCAGGCAGACATGTTTTAAACAAAGGACCACACCCACAAATAAAAAATAACGAGCAAACAATAAATTAAGTGGTTAGGTAGCCAACATGTCATCTAGATTAAAGCCAAAAGTAGATGGAAAAACAGACATGTTACCATTTTGCTCTTTTAAAACAAAGTATCTGTCAATATACTGTATGGATGGTGTATTGCGTATTATTTGATTATTCATAATTTCCTAAGCATAAATGCCCTTATCACTCCATTGTACGCTTAGGACTGCGATATACATATCTGAACATTAATCAGCATACATTTGTCATTTGACTGCTGTCATTTGACAGCTGTCACTGACACTTGATATGTACATGTATTATTGACTTGATTGATATGAATGTATTTCAGTTGGACTCCTAGGGTTAAATCATTGAGGGGGTCCTAAGGAAGTAGTAGTAGTTTGTGTGTGTGCGCGCATGTGTAAGTGGGATTAAAATGATTGTTTGCCATCTTTATCTGAAGAGCAGACTGAGTGTCTGAACCTGCTAATGCTAGCATGCTAACATTGGGACAGTTATGTGTGGCCCAGTTCAAGGGTTTATCTCTTCTCCCCTAAATTTTCTAACCACAATTTTCCTTTTGGATGTTATAGATATGACCCACTGCAAATTTTTAAAACTCTTAATGAATGTTGGTTCAATAGCTAAATGCCCAGAAATGAGCTCTCAATTGTAGAGTGATCTCATTCTGACCATGGTTTTTATGATTTTCCTGTTTTTGAATATAAATAAGACATATATAACATTGTTTTTATGGTAAGTTTTGCACATATTTTCAAAGTTCAGTTTGTATACATCACACACAAATAGGTGGATTGGCCCATAACACGATTATGTCCAGGCAGTACAGCATTTTACAACTATTGGCTGGTTTTGGGCAGCCATCTTGGATTTACCCCATAAAAATGACCTTAATGACATTGAAATTTGGGGCACCCCTTCTGAAATGATGGAGAACACCCTAAGGAAGGTCTACACCGATGTTGGTGCTTCTATCCAGCGCGTAACGATTAGGCCCCTTTTGGACGCTAAGAGACCCAGCTACCATGCTTGCAGTGTGAATGTATCGTCATAGCAAGTTCAACTTGAGAGGCTCATGCGCTACCAAGTTAGGTTAGAACCATCTCAGTCACTCAGTCAGTTTGAGGCATTGAGAGTGAAGTTTAGTCACATTCCACTCCAAGATGTTGAT
>NC_085859.1:54940630-54945630 GCF_034702125.1 Engraulis encrasicolus | reverse complement strand
TGTAGCCTGGTTCACACCAGACGGTGTGTGTGTAGCTTTGGCGACCCCTGGCGGAGCAGAGCTACACACACTACCGTCTGGTACACAGTCATAGAGCACGCTCCGTCTCCAACCAGAAAATAGGCTGAGAATTTATTGCTTCTGCACGGCCTCCTCACCAACAAATTCCTTCAAAAACCTTCCTGTTAATCTTTAAAGAGTCAATATAGTCTCTAATCTGTCTTGTGACTCCTCAATGTGAGTTACCGTTTATATTTAACCCTCTGGGCGCCATAGGTTTTCCTCTGAAATGTTCTGATTTGACATCTTAATTTCAAAAGGCCATAACTTAAAAATGATAATAGATAGAGACTGTCGGTAAATTAGAGAAATGTTTAGTATGATCTCAGGTTTATGTGGAAATACATTTTACCCATATAATTTGCATATTATGCCATCATAGGGTGGTGGCCATCTTGGATTATAGCATTTTCACAAAATTACACACATTTGAATCGTAAAATGTATTAGTTTCCACTTCCAAAATGGCCCTCAATTTGTGTATGTTATAAAGCACAATACTGAATAGTCAGGTAAATAGTAAAAAGCAAACATATTGTGTAAATGTATCTAAATAATAATCATTATTTCATAATTATTAGCAACAAATGGCTGAAGCAAAACCGAATGTCTTCATGCTATGTGCATGAATGTATGTACAAACCCCAACTCCGATGAAGTTGGGACGTTTGGTAAACAGTGAATAAAATCAAAATGCTATAATTTTCAAAACATTCAATCTATTCATTAGATGGAGAATAGTGAAAAGACAACATATTAAGTGTTAAAACCGAGAAAAAATATTGTTTTGGGGGACATATGTACTCATTTCTAATTTGATAAATCCAACACGTCTCAAAAGAGTTGGGACGGGGATCAGTGAAATTTAGTAAACATCCAAATAAGATAAAACAACAAAGAAGAACATTTCAAAATGAATTGTACTGACGGACAATATACGTGTCCAGGTATAAGATCATCACAGAGAGGCTGAGTCACTCAGAATTAAAGATGCAAAGGGAATAATTACCATAGTTATTACATACATTTTTGAATTCCCTTTGATTTACCACGATTGAGTGTATATAAGACATATTTTTGTTAATAAAATCATTGTATAGGTTCATGACATCATGAAATATATATTGGCTGTAGTCTCACTCTAATTCCTGGAGTGCTAGAGCTATTGAAAATTGACCATATTAAGAATGCTTAATGCGTGCAAATGATACAGGGGTGTAACATTCTCCTAAGCACCTGAGCTCACTTGAAATAGACCCAGAAGACATGGGAAACTGTCCTTTGCTTACAGAAGTCAGCAGAAGTTGTAGAAGTCTTTTTGACAATAATAGAGCATTGCACATCCTGTGCTACAGTGAAAATGGACCATCCAACTTGTGTTAGTGCTAGCTTCAAAAGTCAGCCTCCATGATGGCATGCGGGTGCAGCAGTGCATTGGTTAAGATGTTCTCACTCATCTGTAGAGTTAAATACAGTGCTGAATGGTATAAATGGGTTTTAAACAGCATGAAAAGCCACTCATGCATTATATTTTGAAGGGAGATCTTCCATTACTGCCACATAGTAAGGTCAAATTGCATTCTCTACTATGTTTTAACAGTTTGGCTCCATCATAAGGACCAGCAGGTGATAAAATGGTGGGTTTTTGGTCAAGACCTGTCACACTGTAAGCACTACAGAAAGGAAAACATTGCAAAACATGACAAGGAATACACCCACCATTTAAGCTGGTGAAATCATGTCCAAGATAGGAATTACTGTAACACTGTCTTTTATATAAAATCATCTCATCGGTTAATGTATTTAACTGTTAAGTGTTGTCTTTTGTTTTGTTTTGAGTCTTCCTCGACATTTGCTGCCATTTATTGTCCCCGTCCCAACTCTTTTGAGACGTGTTGGATTTATCAAATTAGAAATGAGTACATATGTCCCCCAAAACAATATTTTTTCTCGGTTTTAACACTTAATTTGTTGTCTTTTCACTATTCTCCATCTAATGAATAGATTGAATGTTTTGAAAATGATAGCATTTTGATTTTATTCACTGTTTACCAAACGTCCCAACTTCATCGGAGTTGGGGTTTGTAGGTAGCTTTGGCTGTTCTTTTGCTAAAGAGATTTTCAATTATTATGTAGGCACTCAGATTCCATGTGGAGCAAATATAGCCCTATTTTACTTGTATGACATACAAACAAAAATAACCTGTTTAGTTTGAAAGCTCACTCGCCACGGCAAGGCACAGATTATGAGTGAGTAGACGAGACAAGACAACAAAGTTAGTATTTTTTTCTAAGGTTTTTTTTTGTTTTTTTTTTTTTGTTTGTTTTTTTCACTGACAAAGACATTCAAATCATAACACAAACACATAAGAAGAAAAATGCCCAGGGGAAATGGCAAAACAACAAGTAATTACTTATGAGTGACTGGGAACAACAAGTCATGTAGGCCTATTTGTAATGACTTCCTACGCATCGAGATGACACTTTTTGTAAGCCTTGATGGTGTGGTACCTTTCAAAGCAAGGCACTACACAAAGACCCACTCCACACTGCTTACACCTGAAATGTGTCTGACGGCGGCCTTTAGGGCGGGTCCGATCAGAACACACAACACAGTCAGGTTTATCATCTGCCCTGTGGATGAAGTGGCGCTCTGTGAGTCTGCCTGGCAAGTCTCCCAGTGAGGATGACTTTCGACCTTTGTTGGTCTCTTTCTTGCTGTAGCCATCCATTAGGCCAGTGATGACATCCTGAATGAACACTTTCAGGGGCTTGTGGGGAGCAGCAGTGGTGCGGGTGTAAACAATGTGAGCATTTACCATGGAGATACTGAGGAGGGCATTGAAGATTCTCATGTACCACTTTGTTGACCTATGTGGAAAGAGGTAAGTTTTCATCCTTTGGTCTGCGGTGTCGACACCCCCCATGTACGAATTGTACTCATCGACACACACAGGCCTAAAGATGTCTCTAAACCCAGTGGCACTGTGCTTGGTCCTTATACGCTTCCTAATGCCGTCAACGGTGTGGAGTGTTGACAACATTGTTAGCCGCTTGGTGTCATGCCAAGCACAGGCCAAAAGGTTCCCCTTCCGCATGAAGACAGGCTCATCTCCCTTCTTCAAGGGTAAATGCTCCTTCGTAAGGCCCTTGGGCATGCCCTTTCTTTTGCTGCTGACAGTGCCGCAGACTCCGATGTCCTTACTTGCCAGCTCCTCAGCTATAGCTGGCGACGTATAGTAACTGTCCATGTAAACCTCATGCCCTTTCCCTGTGTAGGGGGTCATGAGGTCACGGACAATTAGGTGAGTGGCACCATGTACACTTTCATCTGGCCTGCTTTGTCCAGTGTACATGGACCACTCAAGGACGTAACCAGACTTGGCCTCGCTGACAACAAAGACCTTATAACAATATTTGTCAGGCTTGTTCGGATTGTACATTTTTAGAATTGATCTGCCCTTGAACGCGATGGTCATTTTGTCAAGGAACAGATGTTTTGATGGACCGTAAACTTTGGAATATTGGGGGACAATCAAATTTATCACTGGCCGAATTTTGAATAGTCTGTCATGCCCTGGCTGACCCCTGCCAATGTAGTGTTCATTGTTTACAAAGTGGAGGAAGGACATAATTATCTCAAATCTATTTCGAGACATAACCTTGCCAAAGCCTGGTGTTGCAGTTGGCCAAAATGCTGCCCAATAGTCCTCCACTTCAGACTTTTCCACTAAGCCCATACTCAAGTGCAGGGAAATGAAGGCCTTCATTTCACTGACGGTGACGTCACTCCATTTGTGGAATCGGGAGTGAGGCTTGAGTTGGTGGGTGGCGAGAAACTGCTGGGCATACCTATTTGTCTCGGTCACTAGCAGATTCCAAAACTCATCATTGAGGAATAGAGAAAGAAAATCTAGGGCCGAATCTGAATTTGTAAGGTCCTTATCTCCTGTATAGCCAATTTGCTGCTCGAATGGGGAGATCCAATTTTGATACGCATCATTGTTATTCGTCACGTACGCAAAGCCAGCATTTATGTCTTGTACAGGTACTGGCAGCGCATTACGCGCGGCTCCTCTCCCCCGTGACACACGGCTCCTGCTGCGGGCAGCACCGCGCCCACCTCTGCCTCCAGCACGCCGGGCTGAGGGGCTCGGGCTGCCGTCATTTTCCATCCCCATCCTTTGTCTACTACGCTGCCCATTTCCTCTCCTCTGCACACTTCTCCCCCATCTAATAACACCACCAGTCACAGGCAAAGACTCCACAACATGTGTGTCCCCAACATTACGGAGAGGAACGCGACCTGAAGTAAAGGTAGCAACATGGCTATCATAGTCAGAAGACCGGGGAGCTAGGTGGCTTGCGCGGTAAAATGACTGGACTTCAACAGCTCATTACCTTCAACTACACCTTCCACACTAATGCCCCGACCCCGTGAAACATCGCCACCCCCACTGACATCGGATACACCACTATCTATCTGTATGGGAAACATGGCAAGAAGTGGTTTGTTGTGCTTGGTGTACTTTCGCCGCACTTTCTCCGGCTGCACTGCTGCAAGGCCGGGAGTCGTCATCATCACCACTAAATGAATAACCGTCATCAAAAGGATTATATTCCCCTTCCGAATCGGGATCGGCGAAAAGAAGTCTCAAAACCTCAATGCAGGTGAGTTTTTTGCCCGACATCAGACGCAAATCCAAATGTACAGGCGCTAATGATATGAAACTGGCTATGTGAAAAGATGCTAACTGGCTCCAGAACAGTGAAACTCGTCGCTCTGATTCAACCCACCGTATCTCCTCAGTTTTGTATAGAAGCATGACGTAATTATGGGTGTAAACCGAACTACAACATGTCCTCCCTCTAGTGGATGGGAGTAGAAACGGAGTTTGACACCCTGTTTGAAAAAAAACACAGTTTTATCCAGTGCGGCA
>NC_085859.1:54920630-54938130 GCF_034702125.1 Engraulis encrasicolus | reverse complement strand
GTTCTGATGGCTTAGCTCTCCAGGTTAAGGTTGTTTGCAGTGTGCCAAGTGTACATACCTGCTTCAGGACGACCGGAACACCTCACACAATACTGGCGGTATCATCTAGGGGGCAGATAGCCAAAGGGGCTCTCACTAATGTTTTCCACCATTGTTTGTATCAAGTCTCTATGGGCATATGTTACAGAGAAGATATGGAAACAGCTGCCATACCTGAAAGACATGGTGTAAAAGACCTTGTGTTATGGAGAAATATGAAAATGTGATATTTGTCTTTTTGGCTCAGTTTCCCCATAATGTCCCACAGGATAAAAGTTCCCTCAAAGAACATTTTGATTGGTGTCAGAGAGAAATCAGAGTCGTGAGACATGGCTTACTGAAAGATGCGTGTGTGTGTGTGTGTGTGTGTGTGTGTGTGTGTGTGTGTGTGTGTGTGTGTGTGTGTGTGTGTGTGTGTGTGTGTGTGTGTGTGTGTGTGTGTGTGTGTGTGTGTGTGTGTGTGTTACTTGTGTGTCTCTAGTGTCTTGCTGTCAGATTATCCTTTTTTATGTCTTTGTGACTTGTGACTGTGGGTTTGTGTGTGACATTTTTGTGGAGTTTCGAGTTATTGCAGTGTGTGTGTGTATGTGTGTGTGTGTGTGTGTGTGTGTGTGTGTGTGTGTGTGTGTGTGTGTGTGTGTGTGTGTGTGTGTGTGTGTGTGTGTGTGTGTGTGAACGTACGTGCACGTGTGTGTATGCATGTGTATGCATTCCTACTGGGAAGGGAGGGAAATATCCACCAAGCGTGAGGTTATTAAAGTATGCCAAGTCTGTGTGTGTGTGTGTGTTTGTGTGTACCAATATACCTTCATGAGGCCACTGCTATTGGAGCACACCAACAAGGTGGGGCCCTCGTTCCATGTAGGGCCCAAATCCTGGACCCCACATGTTTTGACCCCTTTTGCTGGGGTAAAGGTAAAAGTGTAAAAACATTTCCTCACTGACAGGTTAAGGTTAGGGATTGTTTTGGTTTGGGCACAGAGCATTCTTTAGCTATTGTAAGAGTTAATATGAATGGAAGTCAATGGGAGGGCCCCACAAAGATATTAAGGTGGGGCTGTGTGTGTGTGTGCACGGCACGCGTGTGTGGAATCAAATCGCAGGCTAGGAAAAGAAAGATGTGCCTTTCAGCTCTCTGCTCTGAGCCATCTATTGATGACAGAACTCCCACATGTGTGTCTGTCTCACAGCTACGCGCACACACACACACACACTTAACACACACATATACACACACACATATAACACACACACACGCGCGCGCGCACGCACACACACACACACCCACGCACACGGACGGACACGCACACACACACACACACACACACACACACACACACACACACACACACACACACACACACACACACACACACACACACACACACACACACACACACACACACACACACACATAACGCACACACACGCAGTGAAAGTCTTGCATGGATACATACTACTGCACCCAGCTGGGGATATTCCATTCAGAACGTAATTCCAAACCATATTGAGTTTGCCGGGAGCTCTGTAATTGCATTGTGTGTGTTTTATGAATGGCTTGGGGCAGACTGCTCTGCAGAGCACCCTCTCTGTGTCTGTTGTGTGTGTCTGGGTGGCTGGGTATGATGGGATGGTCTTCATTTATAGTTGTAACTCTTTTTCTCCCTTGCCTTTTCTGTGTTTGTTTGTGCGTGTGTGCGTGCATCCATGTTTTAATGTCTTTGTCCTCATTGAGGACAAGCTGCAGATACCTGCTCTCTGCACCACCACGGCCACTTTGTAAATAAAATAAATGTATGCAGTTTTTGCCTGCTGCTTGCACACAATCTGCAAAATTTGGCTCATTGAGTCAAAACTCTACACACAAGCCAATTACTCTCAACACTTGCAGATAAACCCTTCAAATATGCGCCGACATGAAACTCTGCTATCAGAGGCTTCCCCCACTAAGGAGCTACATGGACGATGTCACCTATATCCTTCAGACAGCAGCATGTACAGCAAGACTGCTGAAGAGGATGGACGAGCTGATGTCATGGGCCCGAATGAAGATCAAGCCCTCTAAGTCTCGCAGCCTGTCACTTAGGAAACGACTGCACCACCTTTCTTGTCGGAGGGGAAAATATACTACTTCTTGCCGAGCAACCCATCAGAAGCCTGGGGAGGCAGTACACCGCGGAACTATCTGATAAACAGATGGGGAAGACCGTCATGAAACAGCTATGTGACGGCCTGGCAAGGATCGACCAAAGCCAACTCCCTGGGAAGTACAAGGTTTGGTGCTACCAGTTTACACCCTACCAGAGGGTAATGTGGCCCCTGAAAATGAGCGAGATCCCCTCATCAACCGTGACTAACATGGATGGGAAAGCAAACTCATTCATACGAAAGTGGTTGGGGTTGCCACGTTGCCTATCTGAAGCTGGCCTCTTTGGAAGAAATATGCTGCAACTACCACTGAAGTCACTACAGTTGGGCTACATGCAAGAGAAGGCCAGGTTGGTCCTTGAGCTTCGGGAGTCCACAGACGAGTCAGTCATGAAGGCTAACGCCAGGGTCCTGACTGGCCGCAAGTGGAACGCCCAGACCGAGATCGACCAAGCTGTAAGCCGGCTGCAGCACAAGGAAATCATGGGCAGAGTGCAAGTAGGTAGAGCAGGCCTAGGATGGGGAGATGCACCAAGATTCTGGTGCAAGGCCCACCGCAAGGAAAGGAAGGAGATGGTGAAGGCGGAGGTGACGAGGATGGAGGAAGACCGCTACAAGATCAAGGCTGTGTCTCAGGAACGGCAGGGAAGCTGGACAACCTGGGAGGGAATCTCAAACAGGAACATCAGCTGGTCAGACGTGTGGAAGATCCCACAGGCAAGACTCAGCTTCCTTATACACTCAACCTATGACACGATCCCCTGTCCTCGGAACCTCCACCGGTGGTTTGGAAATGAGGAATGTTGCGCACTCTGGAATGCTCCCAATGCAAGCCTCCAGCATATCTTGTCAGAAGAATAGCCTCCACACAGCCTTATATGCATTAGAATTACAGCAGAGGAGAGGAGAGGAGAGGGGAGGAGGGGGGATAGGTGAGGTGAGGTGAGGAGAAGAGAGAAGAGAAGGAATTGGAGAAGGAGAGAAGAAAAGGAGAGGAGCGTAGAGTAGAGCAACCAACGAGATGGAGGAGGAGGAGTTTGCTCTAATGATTGTGAAGACATCAATCTGTCCTGTGCTGGCATTAATGGAGACGCTCCTCAAACAGATTGGGGAGAGAGTGCCAGACAGCCGTCTTTAAGAAATCTCAGTCTCAGTAATCAACCTGTGTGTGCATGCGTGCGTGCCTGCTTGCTTGCGTGAATGTGTGAGTACGTGAGTGCATCCGTGCTTGTGTGCTTGTCTGCGTGCGTGTGTCTGTCTGTTTGTGTGCCTGTGTGAGTGTGAATACATGAGTGTGTCGGTGGCTTCATATATTTAAGGCTGTGAATGTTTGTTTTTGCATCTTTGGTATGTGTATGTGTCACAGGTCGGGGTGCGCGTTGCCAAGCAGCACCCCCATTAAAACAACCACCCTGAGGAACATACTGCACACCACACAAACATGCCAGGACAACAATATCTGGTTCACAATGATTTTTATTTTTACTGCACCAAGGTTGTCTGTTGGAGGAGGCTGTAGTCTACTAAATGTCAATTACCTTACCAAATGGGCCCACACTCACTGTCCAAAAGAGTTCGGCAGGTCAGGCAGGCTATCAGGAGGCTGGGTGGCTGGAGGGGAGGTCTCCTCCATGGGGAGGTCCAGGAGCTCATCTTCGGCAAGTCAGCTGAGGAGACAGGAGAGGCTTTTACCAGCAGGGTTGCTTTCATCCAAATGTACAGTGGCTAATTATTACTGGTCACTCGTGAAGACTCCTAGACTACAAAGTGCTGCACGCATTTATGACAACGGTGATGGTTCACAGCAAACACCAAACGTGAATACTAGGGGCAGCCCACTGAAGAGGAATGGCAGCCGCACTGCAGGTCAAGATGTAATAATGTCTCTGATCAGCGTCTTTCATCTACAAGCGGATTCCAAAAAAGTTGGGACACTTTGTATTTTGTGAATAAAATCAAAATGCTGGCATTTTCAAAACATCTAATATGTTAATAAGGTAGAGCATTATGTACAGACAACATATCAGTTGTTAGAGTCGAGCAGAATTATTGTTTTGAGGTAATTATGTGATCATTTAAAATTTGACCCATTCAACAAATCTCAAAAAAGTTGGGACAGGGCCAAAACATGTTGTAATAGTTGGATAATTCCAAAAATAACACAAAGAAGAATATTTTAAAAGGAACTATATTGACTGCCAACATTAATGCACAACTAAAATACCATCACAGAAAGGCTGTGGCACTCAGCAGCGAAGATTTTGAGGGACTAATTACTTATCTATTACACAGAAAGACTGAATTATCAAAATTGCAGGCATATAAGGCCTATTTCCGTAATATAGAGTTCTGTGTAATCATTGCATGAGTTATGAGATCATGACATACTTGTGGTCAATAAGCAAAGTATGACACTCCAACAATGACAGCTCTCGAAAAAATGACCATAAACACAACACTTGATTAATGCACATGATGCAGACATTAAACAGTGTTGCATGCAGAAAAGCTCATTCTATGGACCTAGGAGACATGTGAAACTGTCCTCTGATTACAGGATGGAAAATATTTAATCCTTTTTGAAAATTATGGAGTCATGCACCCTCCAGGTTATATAGACAATTAATACTTCAGCTTGATTTAGTGGTCAGTCTGAAAGACAGTATACGATGGTAAGGGGGTGCAGAGGTGACTTGGTTAGGGTCTTCTTACTCATGTAGGGCATTAAAATGAATGTTGAATGATACATACAGACTTTAAACAGCAAACATAGCTACCAAGGCATTTTATTTTGGAGCACCGCCTTTAGGTATTGTCCCCTAATGATGGCAAATTTAAATCTCTACTATGTTCCAACAGTGTGGTTCCATCATAAGAGTAAACAGGTCACAAAATTGTTTTCTTGCAGTCAGGATATGCCCATATTAAGCATAAAAAAGGTAAACAAGTTGAAGAACACACCTATCAGTTGAGCTGCTGAAATCATGTCTCACACATCAAAATATCTAATTTTTGAATAAAATTATGCCATCAGTCAAAGTATTTAACTGTTCAGTCTCATCCCTTGTGTTGTGTTTAGTCGTATCTAATATAAAATGCATTTTATTGGCCCTGTTGTAACTTTTTCGGTTAGGGCGTCAGACTTGCATCCCAGAGGTTGCCGGTTCGACTCCCGACCCGCCAGGTTGGTGGGGGGAGTAATCAACCAGTGCTCTCCCCCATCCTCCTCCATGACTGAGGTACCCTGAGCATAGTACCGTCCCACCGCACTGCTCCCCATGGGGCGCCACTGAAGGCTGCCCCCTTGCACGGGTGAGGCATGAATGCAATTTCGTTGTGTGCAGTGTGCAGTGTTCACTTGTGTGCTGTGGAGTGCTGTGTCACAATGACAATGGGAGTTGGAGTTTCCCAATGGGCTTTCACTTTCTTTCACTTTTCACTAGAGTCTGTTCTCCGCTATGGAATTATCTGCTGGTTTGGTAACTTGACAGTGAAATACAGGGCGGCAATCTCAAGCTTCATTAAAACTGCTGGCAGGATAATGGAGGTGATGCCTAGCCTCGCGACGCCATCCTCTGTACTCCCCCCAAAGATTTTGGCTCCACACATCGTCTGGCAAAAGCCTCGAGCTCGGTTCTCTCAGTGTTTCGCCAATAAGCAAACAGTTGAGAGTGGTGACGTAGAACTCACCCGCGAGCTCCGTTACGGTTAAGGTAACTATATTCACACTTTCGTTTTGTTATTTGTATGCTTTTGCAACGCTATAACGTAACAGGCATGCTAATAAAGCACAATATGGGTTTTAATTTGAGTTTGGAACTTCAATTAATTTAAATGATAGAGTAAGATCAGACCATCTCCCATCGTCCACGGAGACGGATTCCTCATGGCTTTTGCCAGACTGATTGACAGAGTCAACAGTCGGCTATTCGCCCAGGATAGGTGATGCCCCCCTTTAACCCACAGGAGCTTTTTGAGCAGGCCACTATTAGACAGGCAAATGTCATTGCATTTGACTGTAATCATGTACTGAATGCAGAGTAGACCGTTCTGAATTCTGGGAGGAGATTTAGGATTCCCCTGTGCAAATAAAATCGGTACGAACACTCTTTTATTCCCCAGTCGATTAAACTCCTCAATAAACAGGGTGGAATGGAAATGAGTTGTACTCAGTAGAGGATGGAATTATGTAGAGACTTGATGGTGCCTGCTGAATGAATGTATCCTTCCTTGCTCCTACTATTTTTTGTCTTAAATTAGGGCATGAATGCCTTTTTAGATCTCAATAGACCCCTTTAGAGTTTGTAAACAGGTATGATGTAATTTGGCTGCGTGCGCACCGCTGCCTCAAAATCGTCCTTGCTCCGTTCACTTGTAGAGAGACTCGACAGGTGTTTTTTTATGAAATAAGATAACGGATGCTCGCGCAAACCTCGGATATGCAGTGGGCACCACGGACACGGGTATTCCTGGCCATGTCATCAGTCCAGTCCGTAGTTTAATTAAGCAATATGACACGAGTGGGAGTGAGGTTGTTCTGGGACACCCTCACGGGTGTGATTCGCCGCAGGCACGAAGCCGCAGGCTGAGTGCCGTAGGTAATTACACCCGTGAGGGTGTCCCAGAACAACCTCACGACCACAAGTGTTATATTGCTTTTATACAATAGTTCCTTTGCTAACACAATTAGTTCATTGAAAGAAATGTTAAATTATTTTAATTACTTTATTTGATTGTTTATTTGCTTGTTCCTCCGCTCCGGAAAAATAGTTCCTGTTATTGTCTTTGGTTGCTGCGCAACGCGCACCACGTTGGTTACGGTTACTTTGTATCTTTGGTCGCGGAGTGATTATTAGATGTGAAGAGTCATTCATAGAGTGTTGGAGGATACCCTCACTCCTAGTGACGTGTAGAACGCCTCTTGTCCAATCACAATTTGTGAAATAACTCGACCGGATCTAACTATTGTATAATGTCTTGTAACAACAATCTCCTATGCTTCTGGAACAGCCTCTTCCCTCTCAAAATAGCATAACAAGTGTACTTTTTGGAATCTCTATTTTTTATCAACGTACACGCTTCAGAACGGCATTTTTTCTCTCTTTAGTGTCTGCACTGTCACCCAGTATTCAATAAAGAATCACCACTCCCGATTTTACCCATGCCTGCAGTTCTCCTGGTGGCCGCTGTCGAGATACGGCTCTGGGCGCAGCAGCCCGTTCTTTCTTTCTTTCCTAGAGTGCAGTACCACCCAGAAAAGTGGAGTCTCTCATAATATCCTTACAATATCTCTGATGTGTTTGAGTCGACGATGCGCACGCATTCATGAGCACGTTGACTCTGAACGGGTGTATTATATGAAGGTGTTTTGGTTGGGGATGGAGGGGCAGGAGGGGGGTGTTGAAGGGGAATGTGCAATTTGCGTGGAAATACTGAGGCAGGGACAGTATGGACTGGATGGGGCAGGGTCAGTGGATTAGGACATCCAATGTTTCTGAGCCTTTGTCTTGTCTATCCTTGTATTGTTTTATTTCCCAGTATGTTATATGTCTGTTGATGTTGTCCTTTTTTGTGTTTTTGTACCTAACCTAACCTAACCTAACCTAACCTAAGGGGAGGAGGGACAGAGGTGTGCGTGCAGGTGAAAGGGAGGGGTAAGAGAGGGGGGAAGTGGAGAGGATGGAGAGAAAGCAGAGGAAAGGCAGGAGTTACAGATGAAAAGGGGAGGAGGGGGAAGAGGCAAGAGGCTGGGGTGGAGGTTTGGGAGGAAATGTAGTGTAGGGATGCAGAAGATGTGCCGAGCTAAAAGGAGAGAGGAGGACAGGGGCAAAGAATAGGGTGTCTGGGAGGAGGGAAGAAGGAGAGTCTGGGTGCCTGGAAGGAGGAGAGCGACGGGGGTGCCTGGGAGGAGGGAGAGGGAGAGGGAATGCATGAGTGGGGTGCTTGAAAGAGGTAGGGGGCTGCCATGGAGGAGAGATGAGGGGTTGCTGTGGAGGAGAAACGATGGGGTGCCTGGGAGGAGAGACGAGGGGGTGCCTGGGAGGAGAGACGAGGGGGTGCCTGGGAGGAAGGAGAGAGATGGGGAATGCATGAGTGGGGTGCCTGGAAAGAGGTAGGGGGCTGCCTGCCTGGGATTAGTGTGGTGAACAGAGAAGGTTGGGGGCTGCCTGGGAGGATCTGACGCGGCAGAATCCGAATCAGGCGGTCATTAATGAGCCTGGCCGACGCCCAACTTCCTCTTTCATTAGCTGCTCACCACCTGCACCTTGACACACACACACACACACGTGCCTGCTGTACTAACACACAAACATGCATGCACACACACACTCACGTATGCATAAAAACACACGTACATACATATACACACCAATATTCTCTTTCTCTCTCTCCCTCTCTCTCCCTCCCCCTCCCTCTCTCTCTCTCTCTCTCTCTCTCTCTCCCAGCAGTAGTGTACCTACCCCAGAGCTCTGTAGAAAATGCAGCACAACACTCAGAATCTTAATGATGCATGAGAGTGATTCTCTAATTCGCCTACACTTTTAAGTCCGTGGATTTTATTTGGCAATTCCACTAACTATTAACTGCATCCAATGATGTTTTGGACATTAGAACACATTTATCTTTCATATAATACAGAAAGTGTAGACATAGCATTATTTCCCTCAGCAAGAATGAATATTTAATTCTGGTTTTGGGCGTTTTCATGCCGTCCTGTTTTCCAAATGTCAGATTCAGTCTTCATATTAGCATGTAAGGAAACTTGTTTTGCCCAAGACGATTGCAAATGTTGATTCACAGTAATCATCACAATATGACAAAACTGTCAGAAAGACCACTGTCCTTTGCATTATACATGAAATTTGCCATTTTGTGTGTGTCCACGAAAACTGTGTTAACCGTGTCACGGTCTGAAACCTCCTCCATAAATCAGTAATGGTTTGGTCTTAGGCCATACGAATAACATCACGTGATGTCATAACCTCTTTTGCAGGATACGGGAAGACTTTTTGGTAAATTTTGAGCTCCATCCTTCCATAATTTAATCCATTCTTTTTCATGTTCTCATAGCGGGAAAATTGCCTGTCAACTGTGTTATCAACATATTCATAAGAATCTGAATTAGAAATCACATGTAGAAAAACACAGATAAAGCATACAGATACATGAATTGATTAAGGTGTTGTGGTGGAACTTCTGAGGTCCTCAGTTAGCACAACACCATAAAAATGGCTGAAATGTCAACGGTGTTACCGTCAATGGTGTTACAATTAAGTATGACAGTCAGGGTTGCCAGATGAGGCTGATGATTTCCAGCCCAAAAAATGATCAAAATCCGCCCTAAAAACCTGCCCAATTCTATTGATTTATATGGCAGTGGGAAGGTTTTTCTGATAGATGCCATTTTTACCCGCACACGGCCATCCTAAGCAGCCCAATTGGGCGGGAACCAGCCCAATCTGGCAACACTGATGACAGTTGAGGAGGAGTATGTTTTTGCCAATTTATATCCATATTGACAGACAAACAAACAAAATAATTTGTGTTCTAGGGAGATGGGATTGTCTGCTCTGTTTTTTCTCCTAAAAAAGTGCCGACTTGTTCCCCTGCACTGTTGACCGTAACACAGTCGAGTAACACGGTTAACTGTTTTGACAGTGTTTTTGCGCTATTGATCCCTTATGTGTTGGAAAAATCCTATGAACATACACTAGGGATTATCTCTGGAGAAGGAAGTCTTGTGTAAGGAGGGTGACTATATTCAAATCAGACGTTACAGGGATTTATGATGAAAAATGTGTCAGTCTGTATCACAGTGACTCATAAAATCCTACTTATGAAGCTCAACAATCACATTTTCTATATCAGTTGCACAGATTAATGACAACATTACTGCTAAGGGACATAAGCACTTTCAAACATATATTGTTTCAACTCTGTAGTATTTTTATATATGTTTGAAATGACATAGTATTTGTCCATAACACTGTTGACAAAATAATTAAGCAAATGTCCGCTTTCATTAGAGTATTTATCAAATGATTTAAGATTAAGCTTGGCAATTTGTTTGTTTGGAAACTAAAATATATACACTATGTAAACATCTAGGTCATTTAGTTGAAAAAAAATACTGATAATTGACATTTTGCTTTTGCCAAAAGCGTAGGGGAATCGTAGAATCGCTCATGAGCCAGATTCTCTCTTTTCTTGGAGACAACACAGAATGGATCCATTTTCTCTCCACCCAGCCCTGGCTGGCCCCCTATCGTGCTCCCCCTCACCACCACCCTCTTCCCCCACCTCTCTCACACACACACACACACACACACACACACACACACACACACACACACACACACACACTCAATCACTTCTATGCTTCTCCCTGCCTTCCCTATTCCCCCATCTTTCTTTATCCATCTTTTAGTCCATCCATCCCCATTCCTCATACCACCTCTTTCCCTCTACCATCCACCATCGGATCACCTACTATTCGCCCCTCAACACCTCCAGTCTAAAAGTATAGGCATCTCCACATTCATATGTAATGGGTTTTGATGTGTAATAGTATAGGGGCAGATCTCAGATATACATGTAGCATCAAAAGCCCCTTTTGCTGGGTGGATGGGTGTATGGAGGGAAAGATGAGTGGATGGATACATAGATGGATGACAAGGCTAGGGACTGTGGGAATCATTTTATGGACGGGCATGCACACACACGCATACTCACCCTCTCACAGATAAAACTACACATTCAGACACACAGTTGAAATTCAGCAACTTCTTTATTGTCATTCTCTTAATAGCTGTTTGGGTTTAGCCTTCAGTTAGTTGGGGCAGCTGCTCAGATTAAAGTGCCTTCTCACTGCAGGAGGGCCATTGTCAACAAAGGGCGCTGTCAACAAAGACTTAATTTAGGGGTTACACACACACAGAGACACACAGGCACGCATACACACACACACACACATATACACACACACTTGGCATTGCCGCCTAACAGAACTTAATTTCCCTTCCTGTCACGGACCCTGTCAAAGAGAGAGGTGGATTAATGGATGTGAGAGAGAGAGAGAGAGAGAGAGAGAGAGAGAGAGAGAGAGAGAGAGAGAGAGTAGTAGTAGTAGTAGTAGTAGTAGACATAGAGAGAAGTTGGTAAGAGAAAGACATCGACAAACATAGAATTAAGACATAATAGAAAAAAGACCTGAGTTTGGGCTTCACAGAGCAGTGTTGGAAAATAAATCTTAACTTGAGAGAGGGAGAGAGAGGTAGATAGATACTAAAAGAAAGAAAGAAAGCTGAGTTGTTTTGTCCTTCCCTGTACTGTTCTGTGCTGGCCATAGCCACCCTGCTCCTGGTCCAGCCCAGCTGGGTGCTGGCTCCATATTTAGTTTGCTGCTGACACAGAAAGCTGGCCCAGCTGGAGGAGAGCTGGCTGGAGATGGCTCCTGTCCTCTCACGGCCCTCAAGGCCACTGCTGCTCTCCTGTCCTCAGCCCAGAGTAGCACCGCACTGTTCAGTACACCATCCCTGAATAAAGAACACAAATCTCAACCACCCACTGCTGACCACTGCACTACTGAGCCCACAGTAGCCCCACCCTGTTCAGTGCACACGGCAGACACCACCTAGCCAGCCAGCGCCCTCCTAGTGACACAATACCTTCTTTGTTGCTTTTAGTCAGGCCAGGAGCAATACGAATATCGTTTCCGAGTTCAGGAAAAATCGTGAAACTCCTCCCACTTTGTCGGACAGCAAGCAACCAGTCGCAAACTAAAGCCGGGCATACACTGTGCGATATTTTCGCTCGTGGGTATTAAGCTCCTGCTCACACTGCACGATGGAATTTCACTATTTAAAAGTTCACGACTCACGTCCTCACACTATACGAGCCGACAGTCGGATGCGAGCCAAATGCTTCCACTGGGCGACGCAACAGGCATGTTTCCCCGGTCTGCAGAGGAGGGAACATGCGCACCTGAGGTGGAGATGAGGTCGCGCTCAACAGCAAATCGCACGGCTCTATTAATTTGTGCATGTGAAATGCACAAATCGGGTCTTAGCACTGCTTTAACTGTGCGATTTACGCACGAGCCACGATCAGGATTTCAAACCGTTTTGATTTTCTTGCGACCCTGCGATTGCGCAATCGTGAGGCGAAATCGCTTGTCATTACCCCATGTACACTGCACGATGCGAGACTCACGATAGACCTGTGATTGAGCAAGAAATCGGCCCGACTGCCAAAAAGTCGCATGAGTGCCAAATCATGGCAAAATCGTGGCAAAAGTCGCACAGTGTAAGCCCAGCTTTAGGGAGGCGGGTCAACCATGTCGTTTGGGAAATCTTAATTGATATGCTCTTGGTCAGACCAAGTCTCGACAAGATTTGAAAGTCGATGATAACCATGCTTGACACCACCCCTCCTTGACCACAGCACAGAGATCACACCCACCCACAGCTGGACACTGCACTCCTGAGTCCAGTACCACCCTATTCATTGGGTGCATCATGAGTAGAGCACTCTGCTGTTCAGTGCACACAGTGCACAGCTGACCATTCCCCTCCACTGGGTTCAGTACCACTCTGTCCAGTGCACACTCACACCCTGCACAGCATACACAGCTATCCTGAGACCTGCACCACTTTGTTCAAAGCACATGGCACTCCCAATATTGCAAGCAAACATAACTCCCCATATCTCTCCAGCACGACCTTGTGCACTGCAGAGCCCTCCTTTGATTAAAACCCCATTGCACGGACAGATATCCTGAGATTGCCTCCACCATTTATTTTTGTTTGTTGTATTTAGGTTGCCATTGAACAATGCCCATTACAGCCCTGAAGTCAGAGCCACATAACTGGCCAGTGGCCACATCTCTCCTGAGTCCTGCACCATCCTATTCTAAGTGCACACACACAGTACTCTTGATCTTACCAACACCCTCTGTGCCAAGAGTGGGATTTGCCCTTAAAAATGTTAATTCTTAAACCCTTTTAGCCACTTCTATTTTTTACCATCATTTATGGCTGGTGGATATATTTTTCTAATAAAATTGTATCCCTGCTGCGCACACACCCAGCTCTCCTGAGATCAGTACCAACCCATATACTGTAACTGGCCACTGCACTCCCAAAGCTCAGTAACTTCATGTGTCGTGGTGTTGGGCCAGGTAGTTTTTTTTTTTAGTGGATTATCTAAGAAGCATATTCATTGCAGGATGTCAACCACCAACTACCAATTAATTTATGGGCATTAGATGTTGTGCTACCTGATATCTGAGCTAAAAAAGAAAAAAACGTCTTTGACCCATGTAGAGAGAGGTGGTTATCAACCTTACAATAATTGATCGGGTTTAGAATGAAACATGATGACATTGTAGTTTAGAATTTTATCAAGTAAAAGTTAATCAAGTTCAAGGAGCTGTGCGGGTGTAATTTTGTTTGGCAGTAGCACCTATCATTTTTCAAGGCAAACAAGCAGAAGACGTTCAGGATTGGACTCTGGCATTTGCATTGACTCTGGCACTGGCACTGTAGCCCATAGAAACAGGCCAATAATAAATACTGTACTCCCAAGCATCATCCTCATCTGATGTTGACGTGGACCAGAGTTGGCCCGGATCAGGCTCTGCTCCAGCTATCCCCATCCTCCTCACTGCATTTTTTTATTTTATTTTTTATTTCTCCTTTATTTTACTATAGGGTAAAAACACATTGAGGCAGTTGCCTCTTTTTCAAGTGTGCCCTAGCCAAAAGAGCAGCAAAGACGCAAAACGCACTCCATACGACACACAGTACAGACAGAAACAAACAAGTCACAAAGACAACATATCCAGACAGCAAAGCATAAAAGATTGAGACATAAAAACATGCAAGACATTACCATAGAGAAACATGCAGGACATAACAAAAACATGCAAGCAAGACAAACAGCGCTCATCAATAAAATACACAACAAGGACATAACTTAACAAGAAGCATAGACCAATGCAGACACTTACAGGATGAAAATAAGACATGCTACGCTGATTTTTTTTTTTTCACTACAAAACCTCAAAACACTCACACTGATACTGCAAGATGTCCGCAATACGTGCCTTAAAATCAGACAGTGGAATGAAGACGTCTAGTCCTAGCTGTTTCTGAAGTTCATTCCAGGTTGAGGGGGCATTGTATTGAAATGCTTATTTTCCCAAGGTTGGTTCTAGGGGTAGGTGGGCTAAAGAGAATGATATCCTTTGATCTACGATTACCGTATATCTATTTTTGAGGAATAAAACAATGACAAGTAAGAGGGAAGCAGACCAATGACTGCTTTGTAAATAAAAGTAAGCCAATGAAGCTGCCTACGTACTGACAGTGGGTGGCAACCTGACAGACTATAAAGGTCACAATGATGGGTTGAGTATTTGGCTCCAGTAATAAAGCGTAATGCTGAGTGATAAACAGAATCTAGAGCCCGTAGCACAGATTTAGAAGCATGCATATAAATAATGTCACCATAGTCTAATACAGAGACAAATGTAGAAGTGACTAGCTCCTTTCTGGCTCTAACATTAAAACATGCCTTATTTCTGTAATAAAATCCTAACTTTATTTTTAATTTACGCACCAAATTGTTCACATGAGAATTAAAAGTTAGGTCTTCATCCACTAGAAAGCCTAAATATTTGTAACTTGACACTCTTTCTATTACCTGTCCCTGTAAAGTACTTATTTGAGGCAAGATTTGAGTGCGAGAATTTGTAAATAACATGTATTTGGTTTTGTTTGAATTCAATACCAGGTGTAGCTTGAGAAGATTTTCCTCAATTTTTATGAAAGCTACTTGAAGTTTTGCTAATGCCTCAGAAGGAGATGGGGCATAGCACATTTGCATCTACATATGCACAGATATCATTTATGTAGATGGTGAACAATAATGGCCCCAAAATGGAACCTTGTGGAACGCCAATTTTAATTTGAGCTCTTCCTGATGTTAGACCATCACAGGAGACACATTGATGCCTATTTGTAAAATAATCTTTAAACCAAAGTAAAGTTTTTTCAGACATACCTATGTTGTGCAAAGAATTTAATAAAATACTATGATTTACAGTATCAAATGCCTTGGAGAGATCTATGAACAATGCTGCACAAGACTTTTTGCCATCAATGCAGCTGATGATGTCATTTACTACTTTTACAGCTGCAGTGATTGTGCTATGTTTCTTCCTAAAGCCTGATTGAACTGGGCTCAGAATACTATTTTTAGTTAAAAACTCTTTTAGTTGATCACTAATTAGAGATTCAAAGATTTTGGCCAATACTGAAAGCTTTGAGATTGGGCGATAGTTATCTAGCATAGCTGGGTCGCCATTTTTTAATAAAGGAGCTACATGTGCTAATTTCCAAGAATCTGGAATATAATTTTGTGCCAAGGATAAATTAAAAATGTATGTTAAAGGGTCTGTAATAATTTCAGCTGCAAGTTTTAGAAGTGACGGTTCAAGGCCATCAGGACCAGCTGATTTTCTACTGTTTATGTTTTTTAGGGCTGTTAACACTGACCCCCTGCTGATTGGTGTAATAGAGAATGTAGGCCTATTTGCCTGTCTCATAGTAGGAGACAGAGGATCAGGCTGTGATTGATTTGGAAGGGGCCTGAAGAGAAGTCCTGCTGAGGCAAAGTGTTGATTGAAAGCATCAACCATTTCTTTTTTTGTCAGTAATATGTCTAGAGTCTAAACAAATTTGTTTGGGTAATGCAGATGCTGTAGAGTTGGACTTTAAAGACTTAATTGTTTTCCAGAATTTAGCAGGGTTTTGTAAATTCCTTGCAGTTTCGTCTAAGTAAAACTGAGATTTAGCATTACGGATCTGTGTTGTACATCTATTTCTTAAGCATCTAAAAAAAGTCCAATCCGAGTCTAAGCCAGATTTTCTCGCCTTTGCCCAGGCATGATCTCTCTCCTTTATAAGGCTAGATAGTTCATCAGAGAACCATGGATTATCTCTCCCTTTAACCTTGAATCGTCTTAATGGGGCGTGCTTATTAACAACTCTAAAAAAGAGATCCTTAAAGAAAGTCCATGCCATCTCAACTTCTGGAACTAAGAATAACCTATGCCAGTCGCAATGGTATAAGTCATGCAAAAAAGCCTGTTGATCAAATTTCTTAAAACACCATTTTTCTATTATTCTTGGAGCTGATTTTAGGAGTTTACAGTTTCTAATCATTGCTACTGCATAATGGTCACTGACATCATTTGGAAAAATACCAATATAAGGACATTTCTCCGGTTTGTTTACTAAGATTAAATCAATTAGAGTGGATTTGTTTGGGGTTTTTACATTTGGACGTGTTGGGGCATTTATTATTTGAGTTAGATTAACAGAGTCACAGTATGACTTTAAATCTCGGGAGTCATCCTTCATCCAATCCCAATTTAGGTCACCCAGGAGAATAACTTCTCTCTCATTAATAATTTTAGACAGCACAGATGATAAAGAGGCTAAGGTGTCACTTGTAGCTGATGGAGGCCGATAGCAGCAAGCAATGATTAGACTAGTATTCCCCAATTTCAAGTTAATTGCCAACAACTCAAAACTTTTTGCCACGCTCATAGAATTTAACAAAGTAACATGATATGAAGATCTTACGTACAACACTACACCACCCCCTTTACTCTTTCGGTCTGCACGGAATACATTATAACCATTTATTGCAACGTCATTGTCCAAGACGCTCTTTTTCAGCCATGTTTCCGATAGGGCAAAAACATCAACATTTGCATTTATTGCCCAGAGCCTAACGAAGTCCATTTTTGGCACTAAACTGCGTACATTTAAATGCATAACTTTCAGCCCCGGTCTACTGGCAAAATCAGATGGTATATCAAGACATTCTGGCCCGGGGTTAGGTTTTACATTGCCGGCCAAGAGCAACAACAAAATAATAAACCGGCGTTGCCACACATGTTTTAATATGACATCTCGGGAAGATACACTTTTCCAAACAACATGCCTTGCGCTTGATACAGTGAAAAAGTCCCTAATAGTTAGCAAGTAGATAAAGGAGAGCTTCAGGTCCATGTGTGGTAAAGTCGATGTGGCAGTCCTTTTGGGCGACAGGTGTGCTTAATGTGTGTGTATGTGTACTTTTTGACGCAGTGTATGAAACGAAATCCGAACTCCGGAAATCTCGGAGACTGGAAGCTCTTTCCAGGGTAGATGTTGACCAGTCCACATTTAACATCCAAAATAGCACAAAAGTCCAGCCAATATGTAAGACGCGCATGATGGTAGAAAAACAATTAGGCCTA